>NC_053025.1:43820963-44020403 GCF_003073215.2 Triticum urartu
CTATCTTAGCATTAACAGTGTTCAAGAAGGGTCTACCAAATATAATGGGACAAAAGCTATCTTGTGGGGAACTAAGAACAAGAAAATCAGCAGGATATTTAGTTTTCCCGCACAAGACTTCAACATCTCTAAAAATTCTCACTGTTGAAATAGTATCTCTATTAGGAAGTTTAATTGTGACATCAATATTTTCTAACTCAGCAGGTGCAATTTCATGCTTGACTTCTTCATACAAGTCATAAGGTATAACACTAGCACTAGCACCCATATCACATAAGCCATGATAAAAAAATTCTCCTATTTTAACAGAAATAACAGGCACGCCTCCCACAGGTCTATGTTTATCTTTAGCACAAGGTTTAGTAATTCTAGCAGTTTCACCGCAGAACTGAATAACATGCCCATCAATATTATCAGACAAGATATCTTTAGCAATAGCAATATTAGGTTCTACTTTAACTTGCTCAGGAGGTGTATATGTTTTAATATTGCTTTTACGAACCACAGTTGAAGCTTTAGCATGATCCTTTATCCTAGCAGGGAAAGGTGGTTTCTCAACATAACAAGTAGGAACAATAGGATCATTATAAGTGACAGTCTTTTCTTCAACTTTAATAGGTGCAGCTACTTTTACTTCTATGGGGGGTGATATTTAAACCACTTCTCCTTAGGGAGATCAACATAAGTAGCAAAAGATTCACATAAAGAAGCTACTTTCTCAGAATCAAGTCCACATTTAGTGCTAAACTTACAGAAAATATTGGTATTGTTGGGGATATTACTATCAGTTGAGACCCGCCCAGGAGGGGCCAGGTCAGCTTCAATGGCGGGTTACGCAAGAAGCCCAATAAACATTCAAGACTGTAGTTCATGAAGTCTTATAGAAGGCCCAAAAGCCTAGGGCCGGCTTAAGGCCCGATAATATAAGTAAACCGCCGTATATAAGGAAAGACTTTCAAATAAAGGCATGTAAAGGAAGTCACCGAGCCGGACACGATTATAAGCCGGTCGGGACTCTATAGGCCAGCGGGCGTGAACCCATGTATATAAGGGGACGGCCCGGTGGTGGCTTAGGGCAAGAAACAACCAAGTCGATAACCAAGTCGGCGAGTTGAGCCTCTTGGAGATCGAAACCTTAGCAATACCAATCCCAACTAGACATAGGCTTTTACCTTCATCGTCAGGGGCTGAACTAGTATAAAAACTCTCTCGTGTGTCCTTTGTCCCAATTAACCCCTTTAATCTTCCTAGTGCGATGGCCCTATGACTAAGTCCTTGCTCTAGGAGATCTGCCGTGTCAACTCCACGACAGTTGGCGCCCATCGTGGGGCTAGCGCACGGTGGATTTGAGTTCTTGAAGGGCAACTTCGAAGGGCTCAAGGGATACGCTATGGGCCGGATGACCAAGAGTCATCGCGGCAATTTCTACATCAACGACGAAGGATGGGGCCCCGAGGCCGGCTCGATCGAGTACGGGTACCGAGTCCCCTTCGGCGGAATTCACGTCTTCATCGGCCGGATCGGCGAGTCAGGCCTTGAGCCGGACGTCCACACCAACCTCATCGAAACGGCTCAGTGCGCCGGTTCCGCCCGTGTTCAATCTGTCGTGAAACATGCCTTCGTAGGCTGCATCCAGGGCGGTGAATACTCCGAAGGATCGATGGAAGGCGGGGAGGCGGCCATCTGCTCTGATACTGCATCATCAACCGGTGAGACGGACTCGTTGTACCAACTGCAAGACGACATGCTCGGGGGCTGTTCCGATGGAAGCAGTATTCTGGACCCCCTTGAGCCGCCGAATTGGGCCGGAGTCTTCATGGAGGGGACACAGCCCGGGCATAACTCCACCGCAGCGGCAGCAGTAGCTACCGGGTCGGCAGCAGCCGGGTCAGGAGAGCCCCCGCGCCCCCCGGCTTAGGTTTTAATGGACCTCATGGATAAGCTAACGACTTTGTTAACCGTTGTGGTAGAACCAGCGGATAAAGCCCAGCACGACGCAGAAGTGGCACGCGTATGGGAGGAGATGGTGCAAGCTAAAGAAAATCTAGCCGCGGAGGAAACCCGGATGGCAGCAGAACGAGCAGCTCTGGCTGCTCGTGCTCAGCAGCTTCAAGCAGAAACTTTCCGACTCTTGGTGGATCTTAATGCATCAAACGAGGTCATGAGGAGGAGGCATCAGAAAAGTCAGTCGTGTCTGCCTCTAATGCTGGATCCGAGGAACCTGTTCCATACACCCGGAGCTGGGGGAAGCAACCCGCCAGAGGCAAACCGGGTCACGACACCCGGTGCACCAGTTCAGCCACGCACCATGGAGCCGCCTCACATGAATACAGCTCCTCCTCATTATGTATCAACAGCTCCCGGTCACTTCTCCAACCCTATGGAAAATCTCATCGCAGCGTCGGCTCGTTTGGCAGCTCTCCCAATGGAAGGCGACTCGCCAACAACAATTGAAACCCGGAGGGTAAGAGAACTACTTCAGACAGCTTTGGCCCAGCAGGATGCATACTCCTACATCGAGACAGGATTCATTCAACTCCTCTCCCAAGCCGAAGCCCGAGCTACAGTAGGCACATGGAGCCTGCAGAGATGTCAAGTAATGCTCAACGCCACAACCGGCCATATAGGCATGAGCCGGTGCGGGCAGGAGCCCTTAACTTGGCAGATCAGGAGAGGATTCATCAAGAGGCAGAACGGGCGGCTCAGATAGCGGCAGAGCAGGCGGCTCACCAAACCTTTCCGGCTTATCCAGCAACCTCGGTTGAGGCATGAGTGGCCACAAGAACCGGAGGCGTACCTTGCCTGGTCCCATCCATACGCAATGAGCGGTTGCCCAAGGATTTCAAGGGGCCTCGTAAGGTGCCTAATTACACGGCTGACCTATAGCCGGGGGCTTGGATTGAGAGTTATGAGATGGCTATGGAGTTGTTGGAGGTTAGCAATGCTGCAATGCCCAAGTATTTTACCATGATGTTGGATGGAACGACTCGGACCTGGTTGAAGGGATTGCCACCCAATTCTATCGGCTCATGGGCAGAGTTGAAAGCACGGTTCATCCAGAACTTTAAGGACACATGTAAGCAGCTAATGTCGATTGTGGACCTGACCAATTGCAAGCAAGAGGATGGTGAATCTACAACCCATTGGGTGCGCCGGGTCAAGGAGATAATACATTCATCTAATAAGACGGATGCCGGCTCAGCAGTTTTGATGTTGGAGAAAAATTGCCGCTTTGAACCTCTGAAGCAGAAGTTGGGGCGGCTTAAACGTGACTGTAATGACATGGGGACATTGATGGCAGCTCTTGCCAAGTATGCCGATTCTGATACCACCAAGGACCCAGTGTCTGATGAAGAAAAGGCAACGAAGGGAAAGAAGAACGGCAATGGAAAGGGTCACCGGCATAACCCGGCGAATCAGGGAGGTAATAAACGTAAGGCTGATGAGTTTGTTGCTAATACTAATGCATAGGGTGGTAATCAGCGGCGCAAGGGCAGACAACCCCCTCGATCGGGCGGGTCAGGCCCCACCCTTGAGCAGTTGTTGAATGAACCTTGTCCAAAACACGGCACCCGGGAGAAACCAGCCACCCATTTGTGGAAGGATTGCATGATCATGAAGGCATTTAAAAATTCAAACGCATTTGATGGGGTCACGGCCCAAGCGGCGGCTCAGGTGGAAGCGGCTTTCAGGGCCCGAGCGCCGGTTCAAGCGGAGGAGGTTTTCATGGTCAGGGTTATCCTGGTCACCAGGGAGGATATAATCAGCAACACGGCCAAGGGAATCAATAGCAGCAACAATCCGGCTATCAAAGCAACCCGAAGCAGTTGAGTAGCAGACAGTATCATGTCTTTACTACCAGTTTATGTAAGAGGGACCAGAAACTCCACAAGAGGGCCGTCAATGCCGTTGAACCGGCAATTCCATGTTATCTACGTTGGTCAGAGCAGCCTATTGTGTAGAGCAGAGAGGATCACCCGCCCCGGGTTGATAATCTGGGTCACTTGGCTTTGGTGGTGGCACCTCAAGTTGGTGGGTACAAGTTTACTAAGGTGCTCATGGATGGAGGCAGCAACATTAACATCCTCTACTATGAGACGTTCCGCCGGATGGGATTGACAGATAAAAATATTAAACAATCCAACACTGTTTTTCATGGTGTGGTACCTCGTAAATCGGCACACCCAATTGGTAAGATTGAGCTGGAAGTAGCCTTTGGGGATGAGTATGACTCCAGAGCAGAAAAATTAACCTCGGAAGTGGATAAGATCAAAAGCCCATATCATGCTCTGTTTGGGCGGCCGGCTTATGCCAAGTTCATGGCTCGGCCGTGTTACATATATTTGCAGCTCAAGATGCCGGGTCACAAGGGCACCATTACAGTACATGGGAGCCGGAAGATAGCCTTGGAATGTGAGGAAGGTGATGCTGCCTATGCTGAGTCTGTTTGTGCAACAAAGGAGTTAAAATTCTACAAGGATCATGTTGACCCGATGGACATGACGTCATTAAAGAAACCAACAACAGAGCATGAGCCGGAGCTGAAATTCAAATCAGCTGATGACACTAAGATGATTGACTTTTTGCCTGGTGACTCATCCAAACAGTTCATCATCAGCGCAAACTTGGATCCGAAATAGGAAAGCACGCTCATCGAGTTCATCCGTGAGAACCGGGACATCTTTGCATGGAAACCTTCAGACATGCCGGGTGTCCCGAGGGAACTCGCTGAGCACACTCTTAATATCGATCCAAAGTTCAAACCTGTCAGACAGTTTCTCCGATGGTTCAATGAAGAAAGGCGCAAGGCCATCGGAGAAGAGGTGGCCCGGCTCTTGGCAGCCGGGTTCATTGTGGGGGTCTTTCACCCCGAATGGTTAGCTAACCCAGTGCTGGTACTCAAGAAGAATGGCACTTGGCGTATGTGTGTGGATTACACAGATTTGAATAAGGCTTGTCCGGCTGATCCTTTTGCTCTCCCCCGTATTGATCAGATCATTGATTCTACGGTGGGTTGCGCACGGTTGAGTTTCTTAGATGCTTATTCTGGTTATCATCAGATTAAGATGGCAGTCAAGGATCAAGAAAAGACAGCTTTTATAACTCCTTTTGGAGCTTTCTGCTATGTGTCTATGCCTTTTGGGCTTAAGAGTACCCAGGCGACTTACCAGCCCTGTGTGCAGAATTGTCTTCACGATCAAATTGGGCGCAATGTTCATGCTTATGTGGATGATATAGTGGTAAAATCCAGGGAAGAGGAAACCTTGGTCACAGACCTGAAAGAGACTTTTGATAATCTTCGTGTTTATAAGATGATGCTTAACACGTACTGCAATTAAGTCTCACGCCCTAGTTGACTTCATCAATGACTGGACAGAGATGCAGATGCCAGAAGAGAAGCCGGACAACACATATTGGACTATTCATTTTGATGGATCCAGGCAATTGGAAGGCTCGAGGGCTGGAGTCGTGTTAACTTCCCCACGAGGTGACAAATTTTGTTATGTGTTACGGTTGATGTTTCCATGCACTAACAACGCAGCGGAGTATGAAGCCTTGCTCCATGGTCTTCGAGTGGCAAAGGAGATGAATTTGAGCCGGGTCAGATGTCTTGGTGACTCAGATCTAGTGGCTCAACAGGTATCTGGCAAGTGGGATTCCAAAGACCCTCTCATGGCGGCTTATCACCGAGAGGTCGATGCTGTTGCGGGATATTTTAAAGGTTATCAGGGGGAACACATTGACCGTCGAAAGAACGAAGCAACTGATGCTTTAAGCCGGCTGGGGTCTCAGCGTAAGCCGGTGCCACCCAACACCTTTTTGGATGTTTTGCATAACCCCTCTGTCAAGTTGCCCACAGAAGAAGATTTAGCTGTTCCTAACCCGGAGGCGCAGTTGGTAGCAGTTCTTCATGTCATCCCAGATTGGACGGTGGCGTTCTTGGCTTACATGACTCGGGGAGAGTTGCTAGCCGATGAGACCCTGGCTCGGCAGATAACCCGGCGATCTATGTCCATGACGATTTCGGATGGAGAGTTGTTTCATCGCAGTGTTTCCGGAGCATTTCAACAGTGTGCTTCCCCTGAAGAAGGTTAAGAAATCCTTCGTGAGATCCGCAAAGGCGATTGCGGTCATCACGCCGGGTCAAAATCTTTAGTGGCGAAAGCGTTTCGTCACGGTTTTTACTGGTTGACGGCTCACACTGATGCAGAAGATCTGGTCAGTAGATGTGATGGATGTCAAAAATTTGCACGACGAGCGCATGTGCCGGCTCAAGAGCTCCGGATGATTCCAATCACTTGGCCATTTGCAGTGTGGGGGCTTGACATGGTGGGACCTTTCAACAGGTCTAAGGATAAAAAGATACATCTCTTGGTGGCAGTTGATAAGTTCACCAAATGGGTTGAGGCAGAGCCTGTGAGTAAGTGTGATGCAGCCATGGCGGTTCAGTTCATGAAAAAAGTAATCTTCCGTTTCGGTTTTCCACATAGTATTATCACAGATAATGGCACTAATGTATCCCAAGGGGCTATGGAAGTGTTTTGTCAGTGAGAGCACATCCGGCTTGATGTTTCTTCTGTAGCTCATCCTCAATCCAATGATCAAGCTGAGAGAGCCAATCAGGAAATTCTGAAAGGGCTAAAACCCCTGCTTATGGTTCCTTTACAACGAACACTGGGTTGTTGGGTAGAGGAATTACCCTCAGTATTATGGAGCATCAATACTACGCCCAACAGGTCTACGGGTTACACACCCTTCTTCATGGTTTACGGAGCAGAAGCATTGTTGCCTAGTGACATCTGTCATGACTCGCCCCGTGTGGCGGCTTATGTTGAAGCTAACAATGAAAAAGCCAGACATGATGCACTTGACTTGCTGGATGAAGAAAGGTACTTAGCAGCGGCACGGTCAACAATTTATCAACAGGACCTGCGTCGTTATCACAGCCGCCGGGTTAAGTCCGGGACTTTTCAGGAAGGCGACTTGGTGCTCCGGCTCATCCAGGATCTTTCAGGTGCACACAAGTTATCCCCACCTTGGGAGGGACCCTTTGTGGTCAGTAAAAATTTAAACAATGGGTCATACTACCTCATTGACGTTCGAGAGCATGCAGACTCACGTAAGTCGGAAGAGGAGTCCCGCCGGCCATGGAACATTGCTCAACTTCGGCCATATTACACCTGAGCCACCGGCTCTCAACATGTACATACGTTCACGTTGTATATAATATGATAAGAAATAAAGTAAGACCATCGGTCTCTTTTCTTTTCACAGACTATACATCTTTATTATTTCTTACTTACAAATGACTATTAAGGAGCTGATCATATCCGAATCAAGTTTAACCTTTCTGGTCCGGCTTATGATCGTATCCAAATCTAGCTGCAAATCTCAAGGTCACTTGGGGGCTTCCTGTTCAAACATAGGTCGTATTCGAACCAAAGAGAACATAGCTGTCGTAACCCTCTTGATCGGCTCAAGGCCAAACTCACTTGGGGGCTTCTTGATCGTATCCGAATCACAACTTAACCCCTTTTGAGTCCGACTTGGACCGTATTCGAATCAGGGTCGTTAAAAACCTCTCAAGGTCATTTGGGGGCTTCCTGTTCAAACATAGGTCGTATTCGAACCAAAGAGAACAAAGCTGTCGGTACCCTCTTGATCGGCGCAACGCCAAAGCAACTGGGGGCTATATGGTCGTATTCAAACCTTAGCTTAACCCCTTTGGTCCGGTTTACTGATCGTATTCGAATCAGAAACCCCCAGCCTTTTGAATACATAGTTAAAATTATGTTTAGTATCTGTTGCTTGCCTTTTAGTGTTTGTTGTTTCAATATTACAAATAAGATAGCCTGGTTTTCTTCACCGGCTCAATTATTGAACAACACAGCCGCCCGGGTTATTCAAGCCGGTGGCTCAAGGATCCAAAGGTACGAGCTACTAAGATATGATGATCATTGAGTATTCAAGAAGTATTAACGTTTCATACATATTGAATTATCAAGTTCACCACCCGGATTATTAAAACCAGCGATCTAAGGATCAACAAGGACAAGGTATGGTTCTTACTTATACGCGCTTACCCGCTGCGTTAACTCAAGAATTAGTTTTAACCCTTATGCTTTCTTTATATTTGTCTCTGTTTTTTTATTGAGGTAAATATATTGGCTGTAAATTAGGGTGTTTAAGCTTGTTTGGTTCTAAACCGCCTTGCAAGTCTTTTTCTTGTATTCACAGGAACAGAGTTCAAATATCGCAGAGACAAACATTAAACGATGCATACATTGACATCTGGAAGCAGATTCACATAGAAGTATTTTATGCACGACGGCATAAGCAAACATGCGGTGTTTTAGCAACTAAGTTATTACAAGGCTTTATAAGCCTATGAAGATGATCATCATCCCTCCCTCGCCGGTTCACCACCTTCTGTTTGCTGGAAGTTGGATTTTGACCAATCAAAGCCGTTCATGGCGACAAATTTGGCTTCATCGTCAATCAGGCCCACCGGGTCAATTTCCGAGGCAAAGGTATCTTCTCTCACTGGTGGGATCTGATCTGCTACTTTGTATGAAGGAGTGGCCATCTTCTTATTTTCACTATCAAAACCTGGCTGGTACTTGTCAACATTGGTGTCATCTCCAAGACTAGTCGCCTGAGGCCGGACTTCGCGTACACACGCTATGAAATCATCCTGATCAAACGGAGACCCGTCCTCCTTCACAGTAGGGTAACCTCTTGCTACGTCCGCTGGGTCTAAGTCTAGCACCCAAGCCTTGGAGCGGCTTAGGGCAGTCAAAGATCCGGCTCGCGCGCAGGAGCGTTTTACTTCTTGGAATCTAGCAGGAAGGATGGACAGCTTCTTCAGGACATCGTTAAGCCGGTTGGGTCCTTGATTTGCAGGAGTGATAGCGGCCAGAGCCTGTTGTGCACCAATATACAATTGTTCAAACAAGGTGTATACTGCCTTCAGTTTAATCAACGGGTCTTGGCTCAGATTTTTACTTCGTGGACCTGCATATATTTTTAACAGAGTAAGTTGGCGGATTATACTTCGGTTTGGCAAAAATTATGCGAAAGGTCAAATCAGGCAGCTTACCAAAGATAGCAGCGACCATCTGAGACACCCGGTCCTTTAAACCGTTCAGCTCTGTTGAAATTTCTTTCAGAACTGTTTTGGCCATCTTAGCTCGTCAGGTCAGAAGTGTTTTCTCATTTTCCCAAGCCTTTTCCTTGGCAGCAAAGCTAGTCTTCAAATTTTCCATTGCAGAAAGGCTCATTTGCAGTTTGGAAGTGGAAGATTTGATTTCGGACTCCTGACTTGCTAGCCGGGTCTTTGCGTCTGATAATTGAGAATTCAATTCAGACAAGGCATTCTATGAAACGTTCAGATAAGTCAAGACTTGGTTTCAAATTCAAATATTCAAATTCAAGATTCAAGTCTCAAAGTACTTTACGAGTAAACAATTTGACACTTGGGGGCTAATGTATGCCAAATCAAATTTTTACGACTCTACAAACATATTTAAAGTCCCAAGTCCCTTACAAAGTAACATCACTTGGCACTTGGGGAATAATGTACGCAGTTCAACGAGTTTATCAAGGTTAAACCGGAGTGTTAAGTAATTTGAAAACGGTCTTAAATTCTAAAGTACCGATTCATTGATGATCAAAATAAACCAGTCCTTGGGGACTATAGGTGAAGTTTTAGTTTCTATCAATATCAGGCAAAGATTCAGAGGTAAAAGTCTCGGACTATACTTTAAGCCTACAGGTTATTCTGTTTCTCTCATAATCTGAAGACTTGGGGGCTGAAAGGAATATTAGTAAACCAGAAACAATGTACCTCATACTTCAACTGAAGCTGCTTGACCATCTCGATCTCAGACTCACGACTGGAGTGTACATGACTGAGATAGCCGGATAAGATATCACTGGCATTGAGATGGTCATAATTGGCAACATCAAAGTGAACCTTCTGCCTCTCCAATGCTTCTTGCTTTGCTGTGCACCGAGCCAATACCGTTGGGTTCTCCGGCTCAACAAAGCGGCTCCCAGTAATTTGAACATCTTGAACACGTGGAGACAGCGGGTCGGTTGAGCTTGACGGTCCAGCTATAGAAGGATTCATAGTGGCTTTGTCAAGGGACGGCTCCAGAGGATTTGCTTCATTGACAATAGGCGGGTCTTCTGGGGCGTCAGTTAATGGAGGCGGCGGCCTAGCCAGGTCAGATGCTTGTACTGGCGGGTCTTCCGCCAGTTTTGCTACCTTTGCCTTCTTGGATTTAGCCTGGCCGCTAAGGAAAAAATATTGCAGGGTAGTTAGCATCAAGATACAATTGATCAACCCGGAAGAAAAGAGGATTTCTGATTACCCAGGAGCAGTCTTGAAAGCCGGAAATTGTGTTTGTGATGAGTCGCCTGAGGAACGAGACACCTCCTGAAAAGGTAAAAGAAAGGAGTTAAAAGAAATACAAGGAGCGGGATTCATTAAAACAAGTTAAGGATAGTAATAAGTAAACCTCGTTCGGGCGTTTCCGAGGGGTCTGTTGAAGGACGACAGCCGGTTCATCTTCAATCTCAACTTCACGACGGCTTCCATGTTGCTGCTTTTTCAAATGAAAGTAGGGATCCAAGTGAGCTAAGGGGTTAGAAAACCTTACTTTACGGATCACTCGTCGAACTTTGTGTCTTGGTAAGGGCTCTTAGTCGGAGGAAATGATAGTTACCTCGGCTTCCCCGGCCTGACTGGCCCCAGTGTCATCCTGGTAAGGATCAGTGTCAATAAGATTGTTAAAAAGTTGGCCAAGGGAATCAAGGGCTACCTCTGAGTCAGACGTGTCATCAAGTTTCATTAAATCTTCAACAGTGGCTTTCTTCTTCTTCGTTCTCCGGGTCGTCTTCTTGGTATTCATGGCGGCGGCTTTCGCCTTCTTGGCAGCCTCGTGGTCATATTTCACCTTCCAAAAGTCAGAATTGGCCTGCAAAGACAAGAAGAAAGATCAGTGCTAAAGTAGTATAGCTAGGCAAAACACAAAGGAAAAGAGATCAGAATATACTTACTTCTGGTACCGGGTTAAGCTTGCATAAGGGATTTAACCCAACAATGCTGCAGTCTTCATATTTCCCATTCACCTAAAGGTTTAACATTGAAACAATTTCTTCTTCGGTGAGTTCAACTGGGCTGTGACGAAGAGAGTCGTCCGGGCCTCCACTGTATTCATACATCAGTTTTGATCGACGGCTTAATGGAATAGCCCGCCATGAGATCCAGCAGCGGGGCAGATCTACTCTGGTTAAACCATTCCCCAACAAAGCGTTGATTCTTCTGATAGATGGAAGCAGCCTCTTGCGTTCAGCAACGGTGAGTTTATCCGGAAGGGTGAACTTGGAGTCAAGACGACCGGGGCGGTAACTCGGCAGCAGCTTCTCGTTTGCTGGAGAGATATCCTGACAGTAAAACCAAGTTTGGTTCCAGTCCATTGGGTGACTTGGTAAAACTATGAGAGGGAAGACAGCACCCTGACGGCGCTGAATTGAGATACCTCCAAGTTCTAAGCCGGGACCATTGGTGCATTCGTTCTGCCGGTTCAGATAAAAGTACTCTCTAAATAGCTCTACGGTCGGCTCTTGCTGAAGATACACCTCACAAAGCACTTGGAAATTGCAAATATTAGATATGGAATTGGGTCCAAGGTCCTGAGGATGGAGTTTGAAAAAATGAAGGACCTCTCTGAAGAATTTTGAACCGGGCGGCGAGAAGCCACGGTTCATGTGGTCAGTGAAGACAATCACTTCTCCGTCTTTTGGATTGGGGTGTTCTTCCTCCGGATCAGGAGAACGATAAGACATGACAGTTTTTGAAGGCCGAAACCCAATGAGGAAGAACTCTTTTAACCGTTCCTCAGTTATGGATGAGGGGACCCAGTTACAGACGGTGGGTGTCTTTGACGGCATGACGTGTAAGGGACTGAAAAAGGAAAAACAACATGCCGGTTCAATTTACAGGAAAAGGTTGAAGTTATAAAACAAGTAACAGCGGCTTAAACTAAGGGCTAATGACATATAAGGAAAAGAAAGCCGGAGCGGTAAGCCGCCATGACTATAGACTTTCTCAGAAAGCAGATTCAGCTAAGTGTTGGCATAAACAAGTTTCACCAAGCTATCATTATTATTTTGGATCAAATGGCTGTCCCAAAAAGAAAATATTCTAGACCTAAAACTCCAGTACAGATGAGTTTATCAGCTAACAAAGCATCTATACAGGAGAAAGAGATCTACCGCTATAAAAAATGAATGCCAAACAGCTACTGTGGCAGTTCTACACTATCAGACGATCAGGAAAGAGCATTGGAGGGGAAGTCTACCAAGAGTCTGTGACGAACACCGACGAACACCGACGAACTCGAGAAGCTATAATGCAGATCTAAGGCAGAGAAGGAAAGGGACTTACAGATGCAGGGCTACTGCGGAGGTTCGTTGCGTTTCTCTGGTCAAATCAGGTCGATGCAGCGGCCTGAGGTGAAGAAGGCGAAGAGATCTGTGGCGGCGGCGGCGACAGAGCTCGAGCGGCAGCGAACAGGGAGAGGAGGAAGGCGACCGAAGAAGGAGAATGAAAAAGACCTAAGTCGTACCTATTTATAAGGGAGTGCGCGAACAGGCGGGTGTGAAAATCAAGGAGGCCTGAATAATGATTATCCAAATAAACGGACGCCTCGATTCTCGGAAGGCATTAAAAATGAAAGATCCGTTGGAAGATGACGTCATCAAAGTTTTTTGTATTTTCATAAGATGACGTCATGGCGGGTTATAGAAGTTCTCAGAGAGACGATGGATTCCACCTAAGTATTAAGGATTGACAAAGAACAAAGTTCAAAGTCAACCTGGGGCCTAATGTTGGGGATATTACTACCAGTATGACCCGCCCAGGAGGGGCCGGGTCAGCCCTAATGGCGGGTTACATAAGAAGCCCGATAAACATTCAAGATGATAGTTTACTAAACATATAGAAGGCCCAAAGGCCTGGGGCCGGCTTAAGGCCTGATACTGCAAATCGCCGTATGTAAGGAAAGACTTGTAAAGAAAGGCATGTAAAGGAAGTCACCGAGCCGGACACGATTATGAGCCGGCCGGGACTCTATTGGCCACCAGGCGTCAACCCGTGTATATAAGGGGACGACCCGGTGGCAGTTTAGGACAAGAGATAACCAAGTCGATAACCAAGCCGGCGAGTTGAGCCTCTTGGAGATCAAAACCTCAGCAATACCAATCCCAACTAGACGTAGGCTTTTACCTTCATCGTAAGGGGCCGACCTAGTATAAAAACTCTCTCGTGTGTCCTTTGTCCCGATTAAC
Organism: Triticum urartu; assembly: GCF_003073215.2. NCBI lineage: Eukaryota > Viridiplantae > Streptophyta > Magnoliopsida > Poales > Poaceae > Triticum > Triticum urartu. Next base: position 43,834,320 of record NC_053025.1, read on the forward strand.
CCATTTAAGCTTCCTAGTGCGATGGCCCTATGACTAAGTCCTTGCTCTAGGACATCTGTCGTGTCAACTCCATGACAGGAGGAGAAGTTGATATTGGAGTTGCATGTTGCGGATGTCGTGGATGATCACAAGATCAAGATGGATGCAATGCAGTTGAAGATGAGAAAGATTAGAAAATATGCCATTCATACCGAGGCTTGGTATCATTATGCCGTTGGATCAATTTTTACCTTGGTTGTGATTATGATCGCATTTATTGTTGCATTGAAATGTTTCACATAGTTTCAATGAATGGTTTAACTAGATGCTCTGGAGAGATATATGTTGTTCAATGAGAACTATGTATGTGCTTTGTTTTTAATGTGATGATGAACTTCTATTAATTTGGTCACTTATCTATCCATGTGAATCTGTAATGGTTTTTGACACACATAATGTGATGATGAACTTCTATTATTTTGGTCACTTATCTATCCATGTGGCTTTGAATTGTCACAGCCCTAGAATTTGATTGCAATTAGTATCATAAGCATCCATGCATCATGTCTAAATTTATTGGAAACCTGAAATGGGGGTGATCAAACCCTAGCACTTTAAAAATCCAAATAGGTCCAGCTTAAAAAAATGCATTCAACGAACCAAAAATGCTCTTCATTAATGTCTGGTATTTTTGGCAAGGGCTTAGACCCAAACAAAAAATAATGAACATTTTTAAAGAATAACTTCTGGCACTGAATTTAAATCATATTTTATTTGAATTTGGAATTATATTCCTAATATATGGAATATATTTCAAATAACCCTGAGTTATTTTATGTACATCTGGCCTAGCCCAAAGTATGTGCATAAAAACAATCAGAGTAGTTTGGCACTGTTTTAGTTCATGTGAATTCGCAAACAGTGGCAAATATTAAACAAAAAATAGAAAAACAGAATTGAAACAGAAACTTACCTGGCCTCACTGTGCAGCCCACCTAGTCGGCCCAGCTGTGGCCCAGCACCGTAGAGAGCCCAACCCACCACCCCACCGCGTCGTCTTCCTCCTGCCAGTAGGAGCAGCTCGCTGTCGCGCGCGCGCGCTCGCCCCTGGCCACCTCCTGCTTCCTCCCCGGACCTTCTAGCGATGCCACGGAGACGCCCTGTGGCCCCTCGCTCCTCTCCCTCAATCTCTGCTCTCTCCCTCGCCGTCTATTCCTTCCCCGAGCGCGACCGAACGCAGTCGTCGTTGCCGACGAGCTCCACTGCGGCCACCGGCCACCCACGCCTCACCGACGCGCCCAGAATCTCCGCCACTTCGTCCTCGACCTCCTCACCGAGCCACGCCCCGCCGGACGCCCTCGAACGCCGGCCACGCCGTCTTCTTCAACCTCGGTCCGCCGAGATCGCCATCGCCGCCCCGCTTGCTCCGGCCCCTCCCCGAGCTCGCCGACCAGCCCTACACGATCCTCGTGAGCTTCTACACCGTGTCCCCCTTGTCTCTGCGATGTTTGCTAGCTCTAGTCGCCGTTTCGCCGATGACCAAAACCCGCCGCCGCCTGTGACCGCCGCCGACGTGCCTCCGGCCACCTAGCGGCCCGGCCGTCGTTCTTAGCTCCCTCCCCGCGCTGCGTAGAGCACGTAGGTGCCTGGCACGAGCCTCCCCGGCCACCGTAGCATCGACCCCGAGCTCGCCCGAGCTCCAGCGACCGCCAAGGTCGACGCCGGTGACGACTCCGGCCATCTCAGGCCCAGCCGGTGCCATTACTCGACGCGGACGAGCGCCCGCGTCATGTAGACGCCCTCCGCCGGCCATTTGGTCACCGGAGGAAGATTTCCGAGCCTCGCCGCCGTGTCTGGCCTCGCCGGCGTCGAGTCGCCGGCAGGTTTGACCTGATCGGCCCAGAGTTTGACCTCCCTGGGGTCAACACACGTGGGCCCACCCTTGACTAGATTAGTTTAGGACTAATTACCCCCCATAACACAGACAGTGGGCCCAGCGGCTGTTAATTTGATTAGTTAGATTTAATTAACCCTGTTAGTTAATTATGTCACTGACCCGTGGACCCCACTGGTCAGGTTTGACCCGGACCGGGTCAGTTGACCTGCTGACGTCACGGTGACGTAGTGCTGACACCATAACTCATTTTCTGGATTAATTATAATTCAGAAAATTCCAGAAATTAGTATAAACTTCTAAAATTCATAGAAATTCAACCGTAACTCCAAATGAAATAAATTATATATGAGAAATGATCAGAAAAATCCAAGGAATCTGAATATGGCATTTTCATGCATGTTTGAACAACTTAACCTCACTGTCTAGTCCAAAACATGATAATGCACTATTTGAATTCATAGTTTGAATTTGAATTTGAACCTAGTGTTCAAACCAACTCCATTTAACTTGTTGCTAGTTCCATTAGCTCAATCAATGGCATATTTCCATGTCATGATCATGCATCGTATTGTTGCATCGCATTGATTGTGTTCTTCCTTGTTTGCCGGTAAATGTCCCCTCTCGGTAGACGCTGCTCCGACGCTGTGATCGTTGACACTGATGAAGACTCAATGTTATCTTCAGAAGTGCCAGGCAAGCAAAACCCCCTTGCTCATTCCGATACAATCCCACTCTCTCGCTCCTGCTCTCTTTTACTGCATTAGGACAACAACGATTCAATTGTTATATGTTGCGGTAGTTGAACCCCTTTCCTCTGCATGACCTGTCATTGCCACAGTAAATAGATGAAACCCACTAGCATGAGTAGGAGTTGTTTGAGCTCTGATGTGCCTACTCATTCATGCTTGTTTGTCATGCCTGCTATTGCATAGAGTCGTGTCAGGACTGGTTCATCGGGGATGAATCGGAGGTGTGTAAACTTGTCCAACGGTGTGTGAGGTAAGTGTGTGAACACGATTTGGTAAAGGTAGCAGTGAGAGGCCATGTAGGAGTACATGGTGGGTTGTCTCACTGAAACCGTCCTCAGGAACTGAGTTCTGTGTTTGTGATCCATGAAACAGCTACTACCACACATTGGGCCCTGAAATATGACCCTGCTCGACTTATTGACCCCTCTCGTCCTCTGTCCAGGAGTTGCAACTAGTTTCTGGTGTTTGTAGGTTATGTGTTGGCGGCCGTGCGTAGCACTGACCCTAGGGGTGGGCTATGATGCGGTAGATACACTGTGGCCGGGTATGCTGGGCGCCCGTTTGGCATCTCGGGACCCTGTACACATCGTTTGGGGCCGTTGAGGACACCCCGGCCGGATTTCCTTCCGGATGGAACCCGAATAGGTGATAAACCTGGACTAGAGACTTGTGTGGTTAGTCAGGTCATGGTCTACACCCACGTCGGCTTTCGCTTGAAGTCTGCCGAGCACATGTCGTGTGCAGACGCTAAGTGGTGGAAACATGTGCGATGAAGTACACCCCTGCAGGGTTTTAAATGATCTATTCGAATAGCCGTGTCCGCGGTAAAGGACTTCTGGGTTGCCTATAACAGTTCATAGACAAGTGAAAGTGGATACTCTAAAACTCGCAAGATAAGTGTGAGTGCTATGGATGGCCTTCTCGTAGGGAAACGGGAGTGGATCCCTAGTGGTGTATTGGATGGTGAATATGTGGACTCATGTGCGCCACCTCAAAGAGTTGCTTGTAGTCGTGGTTCAGGATAGCCACCGAGTTAAAGCTGGCTTGCTGAAGTTAAACTCCACCATACCTTCGTTGATAGTGATGCATATGTAGTTAGATCTGATGTAAGTCTTGCTGAGTACTTTTGTACTCATAATTTATGTTTTGCAGAGAGACTCCAGTCTTGCTAGTAGTTTCGCGTGGATTTCGACATTAGCTTGATACCTCAGCTACGATCTTGTGCCCTCGGCAGCATCTTGTAGATAGTTGGGCTTCTTAGCCTTTTTCATTTGTAGATGTCTGTACACAGACATGTTAAGCTTCCGCATGTGCTTTGCATTCTATGCTATGATTGTTGGGTCGTGAGACCCATGTTTGTAATATCTCGCTCCTCGGAGCCTAATGAATAAATACTTGAGTTGTAGAGTTATGTTGTGATGCCATGTTGTATTTACACATATCGAGCATATTGTGTGTATGATTGAAATGCTTGGTATGTGTGGGATCCGACAATCTAGTTGTTTATCCTTGGCAGCCTCTCTTATGGGGAAATGTAGTCTAGTGCTTCCATGAGCCATAGTAGTCCGCTACAGCCCGGTTCATCGGAGTCCTGCTAGCCCAGCACTACTGCTCAGGACACTTGACTGGCCGGCATGTGTTTCACTTCGTTCCTATGTCTGTCCCTTCGGGGAAATGTCACACGGTGACATCCGGAGTCCTGTCTAGCCTGCTACAGCCCGGGTTCCCCGGAGTCCTGTTAGCCCAGTGCTATAGCCCGGATTCACTCGCCGATGACCGACATGCTCGATGTGATTCATGTATGCCTGTCCCCATAGGTTAGTGCCGCTTTGGGTTCACGACTAGCCATGTCGGCCCAGGTTCTCTGTCATATGGATTCTACCGACACTATCATATACGTGAGCCAAAAGGCGCAGACGGTTCCGGGCCTTGGTAAGGCGACACCCGTGGGATTACCGTGCGTGAGGCCGCAAAGTGATATGAGGTGTTACCGGCTAGGTCGATGTGACTTGGAATCGGGGTCCTGACAGTGTTGGTATCAGAGCCTGACTGCCTGTAGGATTACAAAGCCAAACTGGTCGAAGTCGAGTCTAGAAATGCTTTAGTTATGTAAGGGAATTGATTGTGGAAGGGAACGCAAGGCTCTTTTTACTCCTTTACCCTATGCCCTTCTGATCTGAGTCAACCTCTTCTTTTCTACAGGGATTAAGAATTAGGCCTTCTCATCTATCTATCAGGATGACGTGCTACTAATCCATAGACTTATAGAATTGATAGTTTCAAGCTTCAGTTCTGTTTCTACTATTTCTGTATGTTGACAATTGATCTCAGAACCTTGATATTGTGTTTTTGAGTGGTTATGCCACCATTTTGTAGGATGTTTCAAATCATTTTGAGCATTTACAGCCATTATGCTGTCCGAGTCATCCCAGGTTTCTCACTAGTCTGATGCATTTGGAAATTCCTTCTTCCGTTACCGATGTTCCTTCGGGCCAGTTTATCCACACTAATCGGTGAGTTGAGGTACTCTGTTGCCTCGACATATATGTTGGAGCTATTATTATGACCCTAGGTGTTGTAGGGAGTCACCTAGTAATCTAGCCATGTTTTGTGTTCCCGGTGTGATAATTCTGGCCACCATTCTCGAAAGCATCCCGTGATGCCATGTAGTGGTAGGTATTCTATTCATGGGTTCTTGAACCCGAGATTCCCCTACTTATCTCATGTTGATAGTGTTGCTAGTTCCTTTAGGATATTAGTAACCTTTGTGATAGTCCTCGAGATCCGTGGTATTTCCTCCTTCCAAATACTATGAACCACTTATGGCAGAAGTTTGTTGGATCAAAAGATCACAACCAGAGTGCTCTTGATGAGTTCTCCATTCTGCGTTGTGAATCTGCCAGTCCTACCTTTCTGCATGGGATATCCGGAAGAAATAACATGCTAATCCATGCATCCATAACTCAGAAAAATTATATGTTCCTTTGAGTTGTTCCTCTTTAGTTGTATTCTGAACCTCGTCCATCAATTGTTGGTCAAGAGTAGTTGTGCATTGGTGTTATCGATGCCTATTATTCATGTGATCCGTCAAGCCATTCCATTCCGGAATGACTAGGAGAAACAAACTCCAGTACCTCATCCATATCCAGGATTGGGTCAAAGCAGTTGTATTCTGCAGATCAAAGTGACAATCCAGCTTTTGATTCTGTTCAACCCTTAAGTATTGCCCTCTTTATGTCAGAAATATCATAGGAATTGCACAACCTCCTATGAACTCTTGATAGAGTGATACTTCTCGCCATCATTATTCATTCCTCGGTTTCGTGTTGTTGTAACCAGAATGCCGATAAGTGAATTGTGATGTGTGAAATCAATACTCCGAGCAACTCATTGCTTTGTAGTAAATGGACAATATTCTTATTCCTAGCGTGTTGGTTTTTGAGCTACCATTCTAAGATTGATCGTGCTACCTAGTCCATATCTCCGGGTGCACTCATCGACCAATGAGTTAGGATTGTGACAATCCCTCGCTCCTTGATCATATCATCTTGCCCTGAAAAGCAAGATTGTTCTCGAGCTTAATAACATATTGGTGGTTCGTGATTTTCCGAATATCTTCTCGGAAGTATTACCAGGTTGTTCCCTGATCACTATGTTGATCATGTTGGCTTTTCTATAAACCACCCCTTCTCCAAGAATCTGTGTTGGATACCCCTGAGCTAGATGGTTAAGCTGAACAACAACTTGGAGAGTTGGAAGATAAAAGGCTTTGCCGAATTTGGTTCTTTCTGAAGGGATATCTTTGTGTTGTGTGTGTGTTGAAGAAAGATGATATCTTCACCAATTGGTCCTCGTGATCAGTTGTTGGATCTATTGTCTTGTCAAAACTTTGACTTGAGTATGGGCTATCGTCAAGTCAAATCAGAACCAACGATGTTCGTAGTGTTGTCTTACTCGTGGTTGATCCCTCGAGAATACCCCATTACATCTTTTGGTCTGACCAATGCTATCACCGTGTTCACATGATGGTGGAAGTCTAGTGATATGGAAATTCTGATGAGTTGTTGTTGAGCCCATCAGCAACATTTTGTCTCCCCCATGACTCATGTTGAACATCAACCTAGTGTTAAAAACCTTGTAAGCAATGCCTTCGTGTTCCGTTCATGAAGCTTATGCTTGGATAAAAGAAGTGACTTTCTCTAAGTTCACGTGCACTAGGTGTAAGTTGCCGCCATGAATTTGAGAAAGGTTTGTTTTGTTTCCCTTGGAATCATCCCAAGTCAGTTATGCATATGTGCGAAGTATTCTATGGTTTGGTAGATTAATTACCTCCACTCCATATATGTTCCTAGCACACCAAGCCACTGATTGGTTTGTTCAAGGAGAAGAAGTTTCTTCTTAGGAGCTAGACTTACGCAAGGACTTCGATATCCTCATTGATGGTTCCCTCCTGAACTCGGTAGTGTTTCGTTGTAAGACTACCAGGTGGCCATGCTTGTCTAGGACAACGTGTTCACACGCTTGTAGCCGAACTGGCTCATGTTTTGGAGCTTACTATCGTAGTTCATTCTCCGAGAATCTCGCAACGTCATCTCGTTGATTTGTGTTGCAAAACTTCATTTTTCTTTCTAGTCTCGATGAGTCTGGAATATCCTGACACCAACCAGATCTGAATCTCAGGCAGATATGATGGTTGGAGCATTTTCCAAGAACTATAATATTGGTCTCTCGATAACCAGTAAAGTGGATGTCATGGCCAACACATCCAGCCGGAAGAGCTATTATTGAAGTATCTCGATTGAAGAAAGTTGGCCACCTTCCCATGAGGATTTTGTAGGATTTACCTCCGTAGTTAATCCTTATAGATTCTTGAGCTTTCGAAGTCCGACCTTTACTTGATGTTCTAGATATCAAACCATATCTATAAATGGATTACGCTAGCACATCAAGGAGAACATTAGAAGCGGAGTGCTAAATGTCTCTCGGTCGATCGTCTAGATTCTGTTCCCTTAGCCTCGCTAAGGGAAGATCTGAGAAGGTGTTATCTTCCTTTGTATCCGCATCATCCATCACTAGTCATCATGGTGGTATGTCGTGTTGCCAGGATCCTTGCCACGGATATTGGTAAAACCTTGATGAATATGGAGATGCTCAAGTTCTTGAGAGCACGCGCAAGCACTAGGTTTTACCATTGACGTTAACTGGGATTTTCTTCCAGCTTCCTCGGTTATGTTATAACCTTTTCAAACAGTGGACTCACTCTCGACTGTTGAGTTCTTCCCCAGTTACCAGAATCATTCCCAACATTTGCATTTTGTTCCCAGCTTGCACCTCAGTAGTTGTTGTTCAGGATCATCTTTAAAAGTGGACTTACCAAGGGTCCCATCCATTTCTGATGATAAGCAAAAATCATCCATTGCGTTGTCTTCAACAAGATAGTCCACATCATCCACTCTAGTCGGAGTATGCCATTCTTTGAACTTCTTCAAACGATCGTTGTGATTGCCTTAGGCTGGTATAAAGAGTTTCAATGATCTCTAAATCAGAAGTAATTCTTTTGCCACTTAAGGGAATAATTCTACGAGTCACCTTCCCCGAGGTAGCACGTTACGAAATCATGGCAAACATATCCTTGCTACTTTGAAATTCATGCTCCATCTTATTCGAGTATGGAATTGTTGCCTACCTAGTGAACCTTCGCCATCCGTTTCACTCCATCCCTCTAGGTGTATGCTTCGTGTCTCAGCTCAAGAGATGTTACTATGTCTCATTCCATGAGTTGATCTTGTGATCATTAAGATGATCCTAAGTTGCTCGAACCTCAGGGAGGTCGATTCTTCTTAAATTCTCCCTTTCTACTCGTTGTCATGTTGGATGTAGTTCTCAAAGCAAGACGTTGAGATCAAGGTGATGCAATGAATCAACATCCTCGAGAAAGACATCTGGATCATGAAGGTCGTGTTAGCTGTGTATCCCCTCTATCTTCTTACCTCATGTCTTGAATCTCGGGATGAGATTCTTGTTTAGTGGGGGCGAGTTGTCACAGCCCTAGAATTTGATTGCAATTAGTATCATAAGCATCCATGCATCATGTCCAAATTTATTGGAAACCTGAAATGGGGGTGATCAAACCCTAGCACTTTAAAAATCCAAATAGGTCCAGCTTAAAAAAATGCATTCAATGAACCAAAAATGCTCTTCATTAATGTCTGGTATTTTTGGCAAGGGCTTAGACCCAAACCAAAAATAATGAACATTTTTAAAGAATAATTTCTGGCACTGAATTTAAATCATATTTTATTTGAATTTGGAATTATATTCCTAATATATGGAATATATTTCAAATAACCCTGAGTTATTTTATGTACATCTGGCCTAGTCCAAAGTATGTGCATAAAAACAATCAGAGTAGTTTGGCACTGTTTTAGTTCATGTGAATTTGCAAACAGTGGCAAATATTAAACAAAAACAGAAAAACAGAATTGAAACAGAAAGAAAGGAAAGAAGCATAAACTTACCTGGCCTCACTGTGCAGCCCACCTAGTCGGCCCAGCTGTGGCCCAGCACCGTAGAGAGCCCAGCCCACCACCCCACCGTGTCGTCTTCCTCCTGCCAGTAGGAGCAGCTCGCTGTCACGCGCGCGCGCTCGCCCCTGGCCACCTCCTGCTTCCTCCCCGGACCTTATAGCGACGCCACGGAGACGCCCCGTGGCCCCTCGCTCCTCTCCCTCACTCTCTGCTCTCTCCCTCGCCCTCTATTCCTTCCCCGAGCGCGACCGAACACAGTCGTCGCCGCCGACGAGCTCCACCGCGGCCACCGGCCACCCCACGCCTCACCGACGCGCCCAGAAGCTCCGCTACTTCGTCCTTGACCTCCTCACCGAGCCACGCCCCGCCGGACGCCCTCGAACGCCGGCCATGCCGTCTTCTTCAACCTCGGTCCGCCGAGATCGCCATCGCCGCCCCGCTTGCTCCGGCCCCTCCCCGAGCTCGCCGACCAGCCCTACACGATCCTCGTGAGCTTCTACACCGTGTCCCCCTTGTCTCTGCGACGTTTGCTAGCTCTAGTCGCCGTTTCGCCGATGACCGAAACCCGCTGCCGCTTGTGACCGCCGCCGACGTGCCTCCGGCCACCTAGCGGCCCGGCCGTCGTGCTTAGCTCCCTCCCCGCGCTGCGTAGAGCATGTAGGTGCCTCGCACGAGCCTCCCCGGCCACCATAGCGTCGACCCTGAGCTCGCCCAAGCTCCGGCGACCGCCAAGGTCGACGCCGGTGACGACTCCGGCCATCTCAGGCCCAGCCGCTGCCATTAGTCGATGCGGATAAGCGCCCGCGTCACGTAGACGCCCTCCGCCGGCCATTTGGTCGCTGGAGGAAGATTTCCGAGCCTCGCCGCCGTGTCTGGCCTCACCGGTGTCGAGTCACCAGCAGGTTTGACCTGATCGGCCTGGGGTTTGACCTCCCTAGGGTCAACACACGTGGGCCCGCCCTTGACTAGATTAGTTTAGGACTAATTACCCCCCTAACACTGACAGTGGGCCCAGTGGCTGTTAATTTGATTAGTTAGATTTAATTAACCCTGTTAGTTAATTGTGTCACTGACCAGTGGACCCCACTGGTCAGGTTTGACCTGGGCTGGGTCAGTTGACCTGCTGACATCACGGTGACGTAGTGCTGACGCCATAACTCATTTTCTGGATTAATTATAATTCAGAAAATTCCAGAAATTAGTATAAACTTCTAAAATTCATAGAAATTCAACCGTAACTCCAAATGAAATAAATTATATATGAAAAATGATCAGAAAAGTCCAAGGAATCTGAATATGGCATTTTCATGCATGTTTGAACAACTTAACCTCACTGTCTAGTCCAAAACATGATAATGCACTATTTGAATTCATAGTTCGAATTTGAATTTGAACCTAGTGTCCAAACCAACTCCATTTAACTTGTTGCTAGCTGCATTAGCTCAATCTACGGCATATTGCCATGTCATGATCATGCATCATATTGTTGCATCACATTGATTGTCTTCTTCCTTGTTTGCCGGTAAATGTCCCCTCTCGGTAGACGCTGCTCCGACGCTATGATCGTTGACACTGATGAAGACTCAATGTTATCTTCAGATGTGCCAGGCAAGCAAAAACCCCTTGCTCATTCCGATACAATCCCACTCTCTCGCTCCTGCTATCTTTTACTGCATTAGGACAACCCCTTTCCTCTGCATGACTTGTCATTGCCACAGTAAATAGATGAAACCCACTAGCATCAGTAGGAGTTTTTTGAGCCCTGATGTGCCTACTCATTCATGCTTGTTTGTCATGCCTGCTATTGCATAGAGTCGTGTCAGGACTGGTTCATCGGGGATGAATCGGAGGTGTGTAAACTTGTCCTACGGTCTGTGAGCTAAGTGTGTGAACACGATTTGGTAAAGGTAGCGGTGAGAGGCCATGTAGGAGTACATGGTGGGTTGTCTCACTGAAACCGTCCTCAGGAACTGAGTTCTGTGTTTGTGATCCATGAAACAGCTACTACCACACATTGGGCCCTGAAATATGACCCCGCTCGACTTATTGACCCCTCTCGTCCTCTGTCCAGGAGTTGCAACTAGTTTCTGGTGTTTGTAGGTTATGTGTTGGCAGCCGTGCGTAGCGCTGACCCTAGGGGTGGGCTATGATGCGGTAGATACACTGTGGCCGGGTATGCCGGGCGCCCGTTTGGCATCTCGGGACCCTGTACACATCGTTTGGGGCCATTGAGGACACCCCAACCGGATTTCCTTGCGGATGGAACCCGAATAGGCGATAAACCTGGACTAGAGACTTGTGTGGTTAGTCAGGTCATGGTCTACACCCACGTCGGCTTTTGCTTGAAGTCTGCTGAGCACATGTCGTGTGTAGACGCTAAGTGGTGGAAACATGTGTGACGAAGTACACCCCTGCAGGGTTTTAAATGATCTATTCGAATAGCCGTGTCTGCGGTAAAGGACTTCTAGGTTGCCTATAACAGTTCATAGACAAGTGAAAGTGGATACGCTAAAACTCGCAAGATAAGTGTGAGTGCTATGGATGGCCTTCTCGTAGGGAAACGGGAGCGGATCCCTAGTGGTGTATTGGATGGTGAATATGTGGACTCGTGTGCGCCACCTCAAAGAGTTGCTTGTAGTCGTGGTTCACGATAGCCACCGAGTTAAAGCTGGCTTGCTGCAGTTAAACTCCACCATACCTTCGTTGATAATGATGCATATGTAGTTAGATATGATGTAAGTCTTGCTGAGTACTTTTGTACTCACGTTTGCTTAATTTATGTTTTGCAGAGAGACTCCAGTATCGCTAGTAGTTTCGTGTGGACTTCGACGTTAGCTTGATACCTCAACTACGATCTTGTGCCCTCGGTAGGATCTGGTAGATAGTCGGGCTTCTTAGCCTTTTTCATTTGTAGATGTCTGTACTCAGACATGTTAAGCTTCCGCATGTGCTTTGCATTGTATGCTATGATTGTTGGGTCATGAGACCCATGTTTGTAATATCTCGCTCCTCGGAGCCTAATGAATAAATACTTGAGTTGTGGAGTTATGTTGTGATGCCATGTTGTATTTACACATATCGAGCATATTGTGTGTATGATTGAAATGCTTGGTATGTGTGGGATCCGACAATCTAGTTGTTTATCCTTGGTAGCCTCTCTTATGGGGAAATGTAGTCTAGTGCTTCCATGAGCCATAGTAGTCCGCTACAGCCCGGTTCACCGGAGTCCTGCTAGCCCAGCACTACTGCTCATGACACTTGACTGGCCGGCATGTGTTTCACTTCGTTCCTATGTCTGTCCCTTCGGGGAAATGTCACACGGTGACATCTGGAGTCCTGCCTAGCCTGCTACAGCCCGGGTTCCCCGGAGTCCTGTTAGCCCAGTGCTACAGCCCGAATTCACTCGCTGATGACCGACATGCTCGATGTGATTCATGTATGCCTGTCCCCATAGGTTAGTGCCGCTTTGGGTTCACGACTAGCCATGTCGGCCCAGGTTCTCTGTCATATGGATGCTAGAGACACTATCATATACGTGAGCCAAAAGGCGTAAATGGTTTCAGGCCTTGGTAAGGCGACACCTGTGGGATTACCGTGCGTGAGGCCGCAAAGTGATATGAGGTGTTACCGGCTAGGTCGATGTGACTTAGAATCGGGGTCCTGACATGAATGGTGCATTTTGAACACACAAAAGGTCTGGAGTTGAAATAAGTTCAAAAATGAAATCCCGTTGTAACAGATGAGTTTTCGTCCGAAACCCTGATACTTCGAAAGAGATTGTCCATTTTGTACACGAAGTGCATCCAGTTTTTGTCATAACCCTCTAAACTTTTTAGCACATGCTATGTGGCTGAAATGATGATACCATGCCAACTTTCAACCTTTTTAGAGTTCATTTGTAGTGCTTTTCAATTTCAAGGTCATTCAGCTCAAAAAAATTAGCAAATGCATGAAAAATAACAAATGAAGTCAGAAAGGGTTGAAAATTGATGATGTGGCTTTGAATGGTGCATTTTGAACACACACAAAGTCTGGAGTTCAAATAAGTTCAAGAAAATGAAATCCCTTTGTAACATATGAGTTTCCGTATGAAACCCTTATACTTCAAAAGAGATTGTCTGTTTTGTACACGAAGTGCATCTAGTTTTTGTCGTAACCTTCTAAACTTTTATGCACATGCTATGGGTGAAATGATGATACCATGCCAACTTTCAACATTTTCAGAGTTCATTTTGAAATGCTTTTTAATTTCAGGGTCTTATAGCTCAAAAAAATCAATAAATGCATGAAAAATAACAAATGAAGTCAAAAAGGGTTGAAAATTGATGATGTGGCTTTGAATGGTGCATTTTGAACACACAAAAAGTCTGGACATCAAATAAGTTTAAAAAATGAAATCCCTGTGCAACAGATGAGTTTCCGTATGAAACAATCTCATACTTCGAAAAAGATTGTCCATTTTGTACACGAAGTGCATCTAGTTCTTACCGTAACCCTCTCAACTTTTTAGCACATGCTATGTGGGTGAAATGATGATACCATGCCAACTTTCAACCTTTTCAGATTTCATTTGAAATGCTTTTGAATTTCAGGGTCTTATAGCAAATGAAGTCAGAAAGGGTTGAAAATTGATGATGTGGCTTTGAATGGTTCATTTTGAACACATAAAAAGTCTGGAGTTCAAATAAGTTTAAAAAATGAAATCCCTATGTGACAGATGAGTTTCCGTATGAAACCCCGATCAACTAAAAGGCCACATCATTTAGCTGAAAAATAATCAATTAAAATATTATGTTATGATCAACTAAAACAAAACTATAATATTCTTTAATAGCAAAAGTAAAATCAACTAAAAAACTTTTATAAAACTCTAATAGCAAAAGGAATCAACTAAAAACCTTTTATAAACCTCTAGTACTATAAGTATTTTCTGTTCAAAACATGGAAAGCAGAAAGAAACAAAATAAATTTAATAAATAAGTAGAAAAAAAATATAATATAATAAAATATAATAAAATAAATAAGTAGAAACAAAATAAAATAAAATAAAATAAACTTTAATAAAATAAATAAGTAGAAACAAAATAAACTTTAATAAAGTAAAATAAATAAGCTTTAATAAAATAAATAAAAATAGCAACAGTAAGTATTTTGTTGTAAGTAGAAACAAAATAAAATAATAAAGCAACAAAGAAAACAAAAAAATAAAAAAGTGCCACCTACTTGGCCCCAACGGCCTGAATACGACTAGAAACCCAGCCATGGGCCAGGATTCAGGCCCGCACGAGGCCTAGTAGGCCCACAGGCACATAGTGATAGATTAGGCCCGAAAGCCTGCAGTTGAGAGGAGCTCGAGAGGGTGGGCGCAGCAGCGCTTATAAACCACTCTCGATCCCTCTCAACTAGCGAGGTGGGACTAAATTTTGGCCGCGACGCGGGCAGCAAGAGGCCTTTGGTCCCGGTTGGTTTCATCAACCGGGACTAAAGGTGTGCATTGGTACCGGTTCGTGACACCAACCGGAACCAATGCCGCCCCTTTAGTCCTGGTTGGTGCCACCAACCGAGGCCAAAGGCCTCTGCTTCCCGCCCTTTCGGCTGCTGAAAAGAGACCTTTGGTCCCGGTTGGTGCCACGAACCGGGACCAAAGCTCTGAGTATATAACCAACACTTGTGAAAATTTTCATCTTCATCTCGCAGTTGCCCCCGACGACCCCTCGACGACATTGACGCCACCCGCCGCCCCCGCTGTCAGCGTCGCCGTCGCCCGCGCCCGCCATCGCCGTCGCCCACGCCCTCGCCGTCGCCCGCGCCCTCGCCCGACACTGTCGCCGCACGCCACCCCTGCCCCGACGCGCGACGCCCCTGTCCCAACGCCGTCGCCGCGCCACTCCCCGCGCCCCTGCTCGCCCCGACGCCACCCGCCGCGCGCTCCTGCTCCGATGCGTCCCTCTGTGAGCACCGCGCCCTTGCCGGCCCCGCCGCCGCCATGGTTTTTTAGTTATACATGCTATTTTTACATGTTTTTACATATTTTTAGATTTTCATATATGCATGTATGTATGCATTTTTTAGATATATGTATTTTTTTATGTATGTTAATATATGTATTTATGTATTTTTACATGTTTTTTGTATGTATGTATGTATTTTTTCAATTGTAATATGCATGATATTTTAAAAATACATATATGCAAAAGTTAGATTTTTAGAAAAGTTTTATCTATATATGTTCTCTGATTTAGTAGATTAATTTTAGGTTATTTTCATTTTTAGAAAAGTTTCATATATTTAGGAAGAAGTAAGAGAAGGAAAGAAGGAAGAAGAAAAAGGAAAAGTTTTATATATGCAAACATTACATTTTTAGAAAAGTTCTACATATCTAGCTAAAAGTGCATTATATCAACTAGAGGGGGGTGAATAGGCGATTTTTATGAATTCTTCACTGAGGAATTTGTAGGTGAGGAAATTCCTTAGCGAAGAACTACTAGCAGCGGAATAAGTACTCAAAAGTAAACATAACAGAACACAAGCATAGTCATCATGATGAAATGAAGACAGGCACAGTGTACACAAAGCGTAAGCACAGGATAACACAGGATGAAGACAAACCAACTGAAGAAATTGAACTGAGGATATTGAGAAAGTCTTCAGCCAAAGTCTTCAAACACAGATATGAGGAAATTAAAGAGTTGAGGAAATAAAACCAGTAAGCTTGGTGAAGACAATGATTTGGTAGACCAATTCCAACTGCTGTCTTAGTTGTACATCTGGGCTGAGCGGCTAGGTATTTAAACCTGAGGACACACAGTTCCGGACACACAGTCCTCACCGTATTATCCTTTAGCTAAGGTCACACAGACCTCGCCCAATCACTCGTGGTAAGTCTTCAGGTGACTTCCGAACCTTCACAAACTTGGTCACTCGGCGATCCACAGTTCCTCTTGGATGCTCTAGACCTTGACGCCTAACTGTCAGGAAGAAGCACAGTCTTGAAAGGTAACAAGCGTCGGATCCATGTAGGATCAATCTCTTCAGTGATGCTGAATCACTTGGGGTTTGTAGGTGTTTGGGTTTGGGTTTTGGTTTTCCTCACTTGATGATTTTCACTCAAAGTCCTCGGAGGATGGGATGCTCTCAAATGACAAGTGTTAGTTTCTCTCGGAGCAGCCAACCAATTAGTGCTTGTAGGGGGCGGCTATTTATAGCCTAGGGAGCAGCCCGACATGATAAGACATAAATGCCCTTCAATGATATGTCCATTAGGTGGGTAGATATTTTGGGACAGCTGGCGCATAGCACAGCAACGGTCGGAAATTTGAGTATCAAATTCCTCAGGGCTATCATGTTCCTCACTTTGTAGGTAATCCGCACTGGCGAATTCCTAACTCCTCAGTCAGAACAAATTCCTCAGAGCCCAGAAGAACTTCGTCTCTATCACTAAAGAATATGACTGAACTGTATGAGATTTCCAATGGCTTCGCTCGAAGGGATTGGTAGGTGTAGGATTTTGAGTTGAGCATCACATGGAAATTTTTCCTTAGTATTTCCTCGACCCCCTTTAATAGTAGGGTGTTTCCTAAGACTCAAGAAAGAGAAAATGAAACTACAAAAACAAAAGTCTTCACGCTTCATGTTCCTCAAATGAATACCAAGTCTTCAAGGTGACACCAATTTCTTCACTTTCAGAGTCTTTAGAAAGTCTTCAGAAATTCAAAGTCTTCAGTCGAAGAACTTCATTTTTAGGGGTCAACTTTCTCTGTAAATATCAAACTCCTCATAGACTTATATACCTGTGTACACTCACAAACGCATTAACCCCTTAACCTATAAGTCTTCAATACACCAAAATCACTAAGGGGCACTAGATGCACTTACAATCTCCCCCTTTTCAGTGATTGACGACAATATAGGTTAAGTTTTCAAGGGGATAAACATATGAAGTGTAAATACTAATATTGAGGAATTTGATTGCAAGATATAGAAGAACTCCCCCTTAAGATGTGCATGATGAGGAATTTGATTTTGAAGCATTGCACACTTGAAGAGTAGAATCATGGAGATCTCCCCCTATATCTTGTAATTCATACACGCATTTGACACATCATAATGAGGAATTTGAAATGCATGATGAAATATGGTGACTGATGTAATTCAACATGCGGGCATTAACATATATGAGGAATAAGCATGCAGAAAAACACATCAAAAGTATCAGAGCACCATCGAGATTAAGTTTACAACTCGATCCAATAAAGTGTCAGTGAGTTGCATCACAACCTCAGGAATCGCAATCTCAGGTTCTTCAGGCTGAGGAATTTCTGGTTCCTCTTTAGTGGCAGTCTGCGTCTTCAGATGTTCAGCAGTAGCAGTTTCTTCAGCACTGGTGGCTGGAATTTCTTCACGTACAGACGAAGTGGGGTGAGTTTGTTCAAAGCCCATTTGAACAGTTTGTGCAGGGGACTGAGGTATTTGCTGTAAAGGTGTGAATAGTGGAGAGTTGGGATGCTGACTTTCCCAAAAGTCATCATTCACTATTGGTGTAGTGCATCCAATGTCCACATCTTCATCTTCCATTTCTTCAATGCCAGCCTCTTCAGCTGTAAACTAAGGCATAGGCGAGGAAACAACTGGTGTTGAAGGGATTTGATCCACTTCAATTTCTTCATCCATCTGCTCTGATGAAGCAGCAGAAGGATCCGCTAGGGATCACATATTCTTCATCAAAAGGAACAAGGTACTTTGATGGTGTGGTTGAGATCGGAACAACATCAATGGGATTTGCGAATGAACTTGTCATAGAGTTCGTTTTCTTCAGAGTTGAAGAATCTGAAGTAGCTGATGCTTTCCTTTTCTTCACAGCTGCACACTCTGCAGCCTTGGTCTTCTTCACATCTAATGCAGATGGAAGGATCGGTGTTGGTGTAGGCGCAGGAGGAGCAGAGGAATCTGGTTGATTTTCTTCAGGCACAACTAATGCAGTTGCCCTGACTTCTTCATTTTCTTCAGGCGCACCACTAGTGGATGCCCTGGCAATTTCTTCAGTGACTGGAATGCAGTCATCAGCCCTGGAACTCACATTTTCTTCAGCAGCCTGGAAGTCATCAGCGGTGCTGGCATGTTCTTTAGTTGCCTGAGCAGATGCTTCAGGCTGAGAAATTTCCTGTTGCGATGGAGCTGCAACATTTGAGGTGAACTTCTCAGTCAGTTTAACAAACCTGACCTTGGCTCCTTGCCAATCAGCATAGTAGGCTTTGAAGTCATCGCTGAGGGTTTTGATTTCAGACTGGATTTTTACAAGTTCATCAGTTGTCATAGTGACAACGTTGTTCTTTAGAAATTTCTCCTTCTTATATTGCGCTTTCTTGATCTTCCTGGCCTTCTCATATTTCCATTTTTCTTCTTGGATGAAATGGGTCAGCATGTGACTTTGGCCAGGAGTTAACCTGAAATCAGGCATACACTACAAAAAAAGACACATCCGTGACATTTTGTGCTGAACAATTTTTTTTTCTGTCATACAAATGACACTTCTATGACGATAATTGTGACAAAACCCGGTATCATCATAGATGTGGTGGGCTCCTACTTCTATGACAAAAAATCATGACAGAAAATGGGCTTTTCGTCCTGGGCGGGCCGGAGACACAGCTGCATGACATTCTTTGGGCCATCCATGACGGAAAAAACCATGGTAGAAGCGAGAGGGAGGAATATTTCGGGGAGTTCCCGGTTATGGTGGGAGGTCGGGGACCGAGCGATGCGCGTTTCTCTCATACACGTACGCGCGTGTGTGCGAGGCGTTGGCTCTAACTGAACCCGAGCGATTGCACTGCAGGCTACGCGTTACTGAACCCAAGCGATCGATCGATGGCTGTTAACTGAACCCGATCGAGCGATTCCTTGGCTACTGCTGCTAAGTGAAGCCGATCGATGGGATGAACAGTGAGCGTTGCGCGGGGGGGGGGGGGGGGGGGGGGGGGGGGGGGGGGGGGGGGGGGGGGGGGGGGGGGTTGGAT
Source organism: Triticum urartu (assembly GCF_003073215.2). Lineage (NCBI taxonomy): Eukaryota > Viridiplantae > Streptophyta > Magnoliopsida > Poales > Poaceae > Triticum > Triticum urartu. The sequence continues at coordinate 43,853,488 of NC_053025.1, forward strand.
GAACAGTGAGCGGTGGCATTGCCTCTGGATGAACAGGACCCCGTGGTGTGGTGGAGGGCTGGATGAACAGTAGACGGTGGAGGGGTGCCCGTGGAGGGGTGGATGAACAGGACCCCGTGGTGTGGAGGGCAGGATGAACAGTAGACGGTGGAGGGGTGCCCGTGGAGGGGTGGTTGAACAGGACCCCGTGGTGTGGAGTGCTGGATGAACAGTAGACGGTGGAGGGGTCGTTAAATAGTAGCCGGTGGAGTAGTGCGCGGTGGAGGCTGGATGAACAGGAGCCCGTGGAGGCTGGAGGAGGTCGATAGTGGATGAACAGTAGCTCGTGGAGGCTGGAGGGGGTCGACGGTGGAGATGAACAGTATCCCATGGAGTCCCGTTTTGCAGTACGCCACACCCCTCCCGATGAACAGGACCCCCGTTTCGACCGTCGCGCAACAACACAAGTCCGTTTCCTCCGTTTTGCGGTAGGCTACACCCCTCCCGATCAACAGGACCCCCATTTCGACCGTAGGATGTCTGTTTCCTCCGTTTTGCGGTACGCCACACCCCTCCCGATCAACAGGACCCCCGTTTCGACAGTAGGAGGTCTGTTTCCTCCGTTTTGCGGTACGCCACACCCCTCCCGATCAATAGGACCCTTGTTTCGACCGTAGGAGGTCCGTTTCATCCGTTGTGCGGTACGCCAGGCCTCATTTCCATTGCCTCTTCTGTCCAAGCCCTCCCGATGAACACGACCACGCATTCCGTTCCGACCCATGAACATGACGACGACGCTGTTTCTCCGTTCCGACCCAGCCATGTACACGAGCCCTCGCCGTACGTATGCGTGAGTAGGCGTTCGAGACCCGCCCGTATGTACACATACGTGGCCGTATTTTCTTTCTTGCACCCTGGCCGCTGTACGTACGTGTACATGCTACGTGCGCGCCTCTACTACGACACATGCGTGCCTCTACTACGACACGTGCGTGCCTCTATATCGACCAGTATGTACGTACACGTTCGCGACCAGAATGTCAACGCTACGTACGCTTCGACCAGGTGGGTCCCGACTGTCAGGCACTTCCTTGCCTGTGAAGATGTAGGTGGTGGGTCCCAGCAGGCAGGGGGCGAATCGTTTTTTTCCCGGACGCACTTCCTTGCGTGCAAAGATGTAGCTGGTGGGTCCCAGCAGTTGGGGGGCTGGTGGGTCCCAGCAGTCAGGGGGCGAGTCGTTTTGGTTTTTTTTGCCCGGACGCACTTCCTTGCGTGTGAAGATGTAGCTGGTGGGTCCCAGCAGTCAGGGGGGCGAATCGTTTTTTTTGCCCGGACACACTTCCTTGCGTGTGAAGGTGTAGCTGGTGGGTCCCAGTAGTCAGGGGGAAACGTTTTTTTCGCGAAATACAGTGGCCCGTCCGGTGGGTCCCTGCTGTCAGGTGGAGGAATCATTATTTTCCGTGTAATAAGGAGGCACTTCCTTGCTGCCGCCGTGGACCCATGTGTCAGCCTCTCCACGTACAGTCCACGTCTGATGGAAGTCGTTCCTTGACCATGTTGACCACGCCGCGCCGAGAGCACCAGGGCGGTGGACGACGGCGAGGCCTAGGAAGGGGACGGCGGGGAGCCGGGGAAGACGCGGCAGTGGAAGCCCGCGCGCGCGGAGAGGAGTACGAGGGTTCACTGGTTCGGCTGCGGTGTGAGGCTGCGGTCACCGCAGGGCCTGGCCAGCGGTGGGAATAGCAGGGGGCGGTGAGGCCTCCGCGGCAGCACAGCCGACCACGGGAGGCAGGAGCATGCGGCACGACCGGCGCTGCTTTGGGCGGCTGGAGCAAGAAGACCAGAGGTTGAAGAAACACTACGACTCTTGGATGGACATCGTATGGTCAATGGAGCTAGAATCGTTCATATCGACTAAGTTGACAAAGCCCTTCATCCCCGTCAACTTAGTAGGCCCACAAGTCAGCCTCCCACCAAGGTGGGTCCCAGCTAGCCAGGGGAGTATTCATTTTTTGTGCTTAATAAGGAGGCACTTCCGTTGGGTCCGAGCTGACAGTGGGGGGGAATGTTTTTTTCACGAAATATGGTGGCCCGTCCGGTGGGTCCCAGCAGTCAGGGGGAAACGATTTTTTTCGCAAAATACTGGTGGCCCGTCCGGTGGGTCCCTGCTGTCAGGTGGAGGAATTATTATTTTGCATGTAATAAGGAGGCACTTCCTTGCTGCGGGCGTGGACCGAGCTGTTAGCCTCTCCATGTATAGTCCACGTCCGATGGAAGCCGTTCCTTGACCACGTTGACCACGCCGCGCCGAGCACACCAGGGCTATATGTCGGGGGTTGGGTGCGACATATGCCAAAGGATGGCTTATCATGGTGGGAGCGAGTAGAATGTCGCCGGTGCCTGGAAACGGGATAAGGTGAAGGCATGCACGCCGGCGAATCTTACCCGGCTTTGGGGCTCTCCGTGGAGATAATACCCCTACTGCTGCTCTGCGGGGTCTCTGCGTGATCACTATGGCAAAGTGTGTACACGGTTGCTCCTTGAGCTGTTTCCTGGAGGTAGGAGAAGGCAAGGCTAGCTCTCTCCTTCCTATATGATCTGGTCTAGTGCTAATGGATTCCAACCCTTTGCATGGGTGCCCTGGGGGTTTATATAGGCCTACCCCCAGGGGTACAATGGTAATCCGGCTGGATGCGGGCCCAACCGTCAGTCTCTCTGGCCGCCGTCTTATCCGCCGACTCCTGGGGCCCGCCGACTGGCTCGGTACGGAGCCGACAGGCCACGTCCGCCGCGTGCGGGTCTTGCCGGCTGTAGATTACTGTAGCCGTGCCTCTAATGATGCGGGCTCGGTCATGGGGTCGTGGCGACAGCTCCGCCGTCTGGCGGGTGATCACTGTGGCCACTCCCTGTCGTGTCTGGTTAATGGCGCATGGGGCCCGTGGGAGGGGCCGGCCGACTCCAAGGGGCCGAGTCCCAACTGGGCCGACTGGTGGCGCTCTCACCATCTTCCGTACACCCGCCGACTGGTGGGACCCGTCGTCCCTGGGTCGTACCGGCAGGCCGTCGTGGGCACAGGACTCCGCCCACTGGGGCTGACGTCAGGGCCGGCATGGCAACAGTGTCGCGCCGGGCGGAGATCTCCGCGGGTACAGCGTACTGTGGCCACGCCTGCCCTTGGAAAAGGGTGGGAGTGGACCTTATTGTGGCCACTCCCCGTACCGTCCCTCTTTATGGGGGCATGGGGGTTGTTGGGGTTGCGGGCCGACTCCCCATGGCCGGCTTCTCTGGAAGTCGCCAGTCAGGAGTCGGCTCATCCTGAAGTCGTCCTCGGGACTCGGCCGCGAGTGGGCAGTCAGCTGCCTCGCAGCCGACTCTCAGAAGGCGGCTCTTCGTCTTGGGGTCTTGAGGGGTGCAGCCTGTCCCGATGTCTTGAAAGGATCTGGGCCTGGGTTAGCCTACCCGTGGCCCATTACTCCGACAGTAGTCCCCGAAGCTGGTGAGGCACCGAGGGTGGTATGTCGAGGAGCCTCAACAGTTTCTTCTTTCCGGCGGTTGGATCTGGGCCTCACTAGTCGTCTTTTGTCAAGCCGACTAGTTGGAGCCGGACTTGCTTAAGGCCGACTTGCCCCTAAAAAAGTTTGAACGTCGCGGCGGAGTCTAGGCGGCGTGCCTGATAAGCCTCCGAGTTGCCGCCCGTTGTGGACCCGTCACGAGGCGCCACGTGGCTGAGCTAGTCTGCCCACCCACACGCGCGACGAGGCAGGCCTACAGGCGGGGCCCGCCACTACCACGCCTCGGCATGTGAACGGATCCGTTGTGGCCGTGCGGACGGTTGGGGTTCCCGCGCAGTTATTGCATGCAGTAACTTCGTGTGGTAAATCGTGGGGGTCATGGGGTCCTGGGCGTAGTTAACCCCACGACTGCCCCCTCGACTTCTCAGCCCACGAGCCTACAAGTAGGCGGGGAGAGGGGGGCGGTGAAGCACGCGCGCCCATCCTCCCTACACTCTTTCGCTCCTTCTTGCTTCTTCTTCCTCTCGCCGCTGCTGCTCCGAACCACGCCGCGCCCGTAGGGATGAGCTCTTCCTCCGCCGCCGTCCCTCCTGCTATGCGCTCCGGAGTGTGGGACGGCTCTAAGGTCGATGACGACGACGTCGAGATCCTCCGCAAGACACGGCGGCTGCCCAGCAGGGGCTTAGTGCGGGTCCGCCTCGCGCCGGAGGGGGAAATATCGCCGACGCCGGAGGAGGGCGAGCGGGTCATATTCCGCTCGCACCTTATGCGCGGCATGGGGCTGCCGGCGAGCGGCTTCTTCTGCTTCTTCCGCTCCTTCTTGGAGTTCCACGGGCTCCAGCCGCACTGTCGGGGGTTGGGTGCGACATATGCCAAAGGATGGCTTATCATGGTGGGGGCGAGTAGAACGTCGCTGGTGCCTGGAAATGGGATGAGGCGAAGACATGCACGCCGGCGAATCTTACCCAGCTTCAGGGCTCTCCGGGGAGATAATACCCCTACTGCTGCTCTGCGGGGTCTCCGCATGATCACTATGGCAAAGTGTTTACACGATTGCTCCTTGAGCTGTTTCCTGAAGGTAGGGAAGGCTAGGCTAGCTCTCTTCTTCCTATATGGTCTGGTCTAGTGCTAATGGATTCCAACCCTTTGCATGGGTGCCCTGGGGGGTTATATAGGCCTACCCCCCAGGGGTACAATGGTAATCCGGCTGGATGCGGGCCCAGCCATCAGTTCCTCCGGCCTCCGTCTTCTCCGCCGACTGCTGGGGCCCGCCGACTGGCTAGGTATAGAGCCGACAGGCCGCGTCCGCCGCGGGCGGGTCTTGCCGGCTACTGATTACTGTAGCCGTGCTTCTGATGACGCGGACTTGGTCATGGAGTCGTGGCAACAACCCCGCCGCTTGGCGGGCGATCACTATTTCCACTCTCCGTCACATCTAATTAATGGCGCGTGGGCCCCGGGGGAGGGTCTGGCCGACTCTCGGGGGCCGATTCCCAATGGGTCCGACTGGGGGTGCACTTGCCGTCTCCTGGGGTCCCACTGGCTGGTGGGGCCCGCCGCCCCAGGGTCATACAGACAAGCCGTCGTGGGCGCATGATTCGGTCCTTCGGCGCTGATGTCAGGGTCGGCACGGCAACAGTGCCACGCCCCACGGAGATCTCCCCAGGTACGGCGTGTTGTGGCCATGCCTGCCCCTGGTAAGGGGCGGGAGCGGGCTTTACTGTAGCCACTCCCCGGTCCTGTCCCCCCCGATGAGGGTATGGGGTTTGTTGGAGTCGCGGGCCGACTCCCCAAAGCCGGCTTCTCTGGAAGTCGCCAGTCAGGAGTCGGCTTATCCTGAAGTCGTCCCTGGGAGTCGGCCGCGAGTGTGCAGTCGGTCCCCTTGCCGCCGACTTCTCAGAAGGCGGCTCTTCGTCCTGGGGTCTTGAGGGGCGCAGCCTGCCCCGATGTCTTGAAAGGTTCTGGGGCTTGGGTTAGCCTACCCGTGGCCCATTACTCCGACAGTAGTCCCCGAAGCTGGTGAGGCGCCGAGACGATCGGCCGAGAAGCCTTAGCAGTTTCTCTTTCCGGGTGTTCGACACATGGTTCTTGCTTGATTTCCCCCGGGCCGACTAGAAGGAGTCGGACCTGCCCAACTCTGACTTGCACAGTATTTCAAACATCATGGCGGGATCCAAGTAGCGTGCTGGCTAAGCTTCCAGGCCGCCGCCCGTTCCGGGCCTGTCACGTGGCAACGCGCAGCCGGGCCAGTCTGCTAGCCTACGTGCGTGACGGGACAGGCCCGTAGGAGGGGGCCCGCCATTACCGTGCCTCGGCGCTCGAGCGGATCCGCTATGGCCTGAGCGGACGGTTGGGATTCTTGTGAAGTTGCTGCACGCAGTAACTTTCTCGTGGAAACGTGGGGGCCGTGGGGTCGTGGGCACAGTAAATCCCACGACTGCCCCCTCAGCTTCACAGCCCATGAGGCTATAAGTAGGTTGAGGAGGGGGCGCGGCAGAGCACGCGCGCCCCTCCATCCCACTACTCCTTGCTCTTCTCCTTCTTCTTCTTCCTCGCTCTGCCGCGCGCCCAAGCTTCGACGAACGCCGTGGCGATCAGCTCACGATGAGTTCTTCTTCTGCCGCCACGCCTCCCTTGGTGCGTTCCGGCACCTGGGACGGCTCAGAAGTTCACGACGACCACATCGAGTTCCTCCGCAAGACTCGTCGGCTCCCCAGCGAGGATTACGTGCGGGTGCGTCTTGCGCCGAGGGGGAAGATTTCCCCAGCGCCGGAGGAGGGCGAGCGGGTCATCTTCCACTCGCTGCCTGTGCGGATTGGGGATGCTGGCGAGCAGCTTCTTCCGCTCTTTTCTGGAGTTTTACGGCCTCCAGCTGCACCACCTCACGCCCAACATGGTGGTGCTGCTGTCTGCCTTCATGGCCTTGTGTGAAGGCTTCCTCGGAGTCCTCCCCACCCTCGAGCTCTGGGGGGAGTTCTTCTTCTCCAAGCTCGGCACCTAGGCTGCAGGCGTGCTAGCTCAATGCGGCGTGTTCATCACCGTGCGGAGATTGGGAGCCGACAACCCCTTCCCCACCATCACACTGATAAAGTCGGTGAAGATGTGGCAGCGATGGTACTTCTACGTGAAGAGCGTCTTCACGGGGGGCGATTGGGTCAATCTGCCGGCCTTCGAAGCAGGCCCGCCGGCTGGGAGACTGCCCAACTGGTCGTTCCGAGCCAAGTCGCTGACGCCTGCGGGAGCCGGCGCCGTCGCACGACTCCGAGTGCTGACGCAGTCGGAGGGCCTGACCGGTCCGGACCTGCTGGCCGCCTTCGTGGTGCGCCGAGTTCTCCCGCTCCAAGGCCGCCCCCACATGATATGCCAAATGAGCGGGCGCCGTGACCCGAGTCGGATGTGCACCAAGGACATGCCTCACGAGCAGGTGGCCTATATGGTGAACTACCTCTCGGATAGCAAGCTGTTGGAGGACTGGCGGTTTAGCAAGGAGCCGTACTCCTGCGCCAACCCCCACCTACAGTGAGTTGCCCTTTCTTTCTTTCTTTCTTCGAGTTGTCTTCTTTCTTGCCGAGTTTGTTTTGTGCGACCTGACCAGTCGGCTTTGGTTAGAATCCCCTCCTCCATCCACCAGCCGACACCTCGGGGCCGGCCTGCAAGTTCCTTGCCGACCGGGCGGAGAGCGACGTCGACGACCCCGATCTGGAGGCGGCGGCTTTGGAAGACGACGCTGAAGGAGGAGGCGGCCCACGGCTCGGGGCCAGTCTAGAGGACTGGCTTGACGATGATGAGGAGGTCACCCCCCGTCCCCGGCCAGGAGCCAGCCATCCCGGCGCGGGCTCTTCTGCCGCGCCCGGTGCTCCAGGCGGCGGGAAGAAGCGCAGGGCCGTGCCGACTTTGTTCGGCAGTCGGCCGAAGAAGCCCAAGAGTTCGGCTGCGGAGGCCATCCGCTTCCGCAAGGAAGTAAAGAAGCCGCCACTGGTCTCCACGTGAGTATTCCGTCTTAACACTTTATTCTTTTTCTGTAGCTTTGTCTGAGTCTTTTACTGGCTTCCCTCGCTTCAGGGCTCCCCTCACTCTTGAGAGGGTTGTCGCCGCCGCCGTCATGGGGTCAGCGGAGACGTCCGCCACCACTCGGCGGATTGACCCTGCTGCTAACCTCCGGGAGGCGATGGAGCGGAACGTGCAGGAGAAGCGCAACGAGGAAGAGGCCGCCCGCCTGGAGAAGGTGGAGGCCGATAAGGTGGAGGCCTCCGCCAAGAAGAAACTGGTGGTGGGCGAAGCCGTCGCCGCGACGAAGCGGCAGGTTGAGGAGGCCGCGCACCGCCAATCGGCGGTGTTCGTCACCCCGCTGAACTCTGCACCGCCGCCTCCAGAATTCACGGGGCAGACTAGGGAAGCCGGCCGTGAGAACCCCGTCATGGAGAAGGAAGGCGGTGACTCCTCCACGCCGGATGTGATCGTTCTGCCGCCACCTCCGCCGCCGTCTGGGAACGCGCAAGGCGAACAGCCAGCGGACCCTCCGGTGCCGCCGACTGAAGATGAGGCCGTGGCGAGGCTACTCCTTCAAGTCGGCTCACCGACGTGCCACCATCTTGAGAAAGCGACCTCGGCGCCACGCCCCTGGAGACCGGCACCGCCAGCTCGGCGATCCTGGATGCCGAATCGATGAGCGCCGCACCCATTGGGTAGGTGCGGGGAGGCGGCACAGGGCCGCTAAACCAGGCGCTTCTGGACGTCCAGACGAAGCTTCGAGCTGAGGGTGACGCCATCCAGAACTGCACCACAGCGTACCTAGCATCGCGGGCAGCCGTCCGGGTATGTTTTCTCTTTGGTCCTTGTTTTCTTGTTCCTCTCTGTGGGGGCGCGCCAGCGCACCCACTGGGTGTAGTCCCCGAGTTTCGGGCCGGCTGCTGAGTAGGCGGCCTGGAACTCCAATTGGTGAGCTCCGGGTACTAACTTTTGTCTGAAATATTTGTCGCAGGACTACCACAACCTCCGCGTTACTGCCTTCAACCGTAACATTGAAGAGCTGGGCAAGCGGACCGCCGACTTGTCGGAGAGCCGGAGTAAGTCCTTTTTCTTTTTTGCGGGGGCGCGCTAGCGCACCCGCAGGCTGTAGTCCCCGAGAATCGGGCCGACTGCTGTGCAGTCGGGCCGGATCTCCCCGATGACCTTCTTTATTGATGACTTAATGCCTTCTTTATTCCTTCTCTTCAGAAGCAAATGCTATTCTTCAACAGCAGCTGAGCGAAGCCAACTCCGTGTTGCGCGCCAAGGGGGAGGAGTGCAGCAAGCTCGCCACAGAGCGTGATCTGCTGGCCACTCAATTGGCAGAGCAGAGGGAGCTGCTTGCGAGGACGCAGAAGGAGGCGGAAACCGCCCCCCTGGCCGAGTTCGCGAGCGAGCGCTCCTCCTAGACTGACAAAGAAGCAATGCTGGCCTCCCGCTTCCATGAGATTGAAGACATTGTTGGTGGTGAGTTTCTTTACTTTCTTTCTTCGAGCTGCCGATTGTAGATCGTGCTGGCTCCTGGTTTTTGACTTGTTTCTTTGTTTCTTCCGTCTTGGTAGACTTCTTCCCTGGGCACTCACAGGCCGCCATCCAAGCCATCGAGGCTGACCGTGAAGTTCGGAGGGCGGAAGGTGCAGAGATCGCCGCCGACGCCCCCTGAACCCTTGATGAGCATATCCTGAGCATCGAGGCTCGCCTTCGGCCAACTCACCGGATGCTGCGCTGGCTTCAACGTGTCAGTGCCCAGGCGATTGCCGCCCTGTGGCCGAACATGCAGGCTCCGCGCACCCCCAGCCTGACTGCCGACTGGCTGGAGGTCGCAGCTGGTCGTCTTGAAGCCTGGAAAGGTTCCTCGGCCCGAGCTGGAGCGTGCCGGGCATTGGAGTTTGTCAAGGAATGGTATCCGGGGCTGGATCTAGACCGGCTAGCCACACTCTAGGCAGAGGCCTAGCCGGAGCTGGCAGCCGCAGAAGATGCCCTTGTCAAGCGTGCCACAGCGATCGCAGAGTACACTGACACCAACATCTTCGTCCCCGAGCGGTCTGAAGACGGCGAGGAGGTACCGCCGGAGTGGTTTGGGATGAACCCAGACTACGGCGAGGACTCGGCGGAGATGATCGGCTCAAGCGTCGAGGAGGAAGGCGAGGCGGAGGACGGGGGCGAGATGGAGGCACCAGAAGACGAAGCGGACGGCCATCCTCAGCTTGACCGTGCCTCCAGCAATGAGCCGCGTGCGACCGAGCCGACTGCCGCCGGGGGCGATCGAGCCGAGACTGCCCAGCCGGCCGCCCCAACGCCTGACGCTGCCGTCTCCTCCGACCCTCCAAATCCGTCTGCCGCATCTTAGGCTGCCGCCTTATCTTTATTTTATCGGCTTTAATAGTCTTTGAAGAACTTGTTAATTTGCACAATTCCACCCGTGGGGTCTATTTTGAACTTCTGCTTGAAGATTCGGCCAAGGGCCTATGTTATGTAAATATTTATCTGAATTCTTTCTTTACTTGCTCGTTGCTCTTTTGTCCTTTTCCTTTGCCGCTTTCCCTTAGTTGCCTGTCTTGCCAGTCGGACAGCCGCTCTGCGGACTGCCGTTGGATCGAATGCTTGGCTACTTTGGGAAGGCAAGTACTTAGCCGTTTTTAGAGTTTTTGAGCAAGTTGAATAGAGGGCGGCAAGCCGTCTATTCAAGAGTCGGTTTGCGAAAAAAGGCTGGAAGCCGTCTTAAGCTATGTTTTATGTTTGAGTCCTTAGCCATTTTTCATGCGAACGCCCATTCTACCTTACTCCTGTGGCTTCTGACAGGAGACGGCTTAGGCGTCACACACTACTTGTCCGGCTGCAGGAAGCATTTCATAGTTCAAGGTGGCAAGTCCCCGGGCCGACCTGTCGAGCCCGGTGCCAAGCGGCATAACAAAGAGTAACATACTTGTAGGCATAATTTTTATCGTATAGACAAAAGAGGGCAGTCCCCGAGCTCGTCTCGGGGGGGGGGGGCGAAGTCTTGGTACTTTAATACAAAAGGTAGCGTGGTACATACTACATCAACTGTAAAATCTTTGGAGGAGATTTGCATTCCATGGCCGCTCTGTCTCTTTGCCGGAGTCGTCCCTCTTGCGTGCTCGGGGCTTCTGAGCGTCAATCAGGTAGTAGGAGTCGTTGCCCAGCACTTTGCTGATGATGAAAGGGCCTTCCCAAGGTGCCGACAGCTTGTGCTGGCCGGCTATTCGTTGGATCAGCTGGAGCACAAGGTCGCCTTCTTGGAAAGATCTTGGCTTGACCTTCCTGTTGTGGTATCGACGCAGGCTCTGCTGGTAGATGCTGCACCGGCTGAGTGCCAACAGCCAGCCCTCTTCCAGCAGATCAACGCCCTCTTGACGTGCTTCTTATGCTTCCTGCTCGGTGTACATGGTGACTCGCGGGGAGTCGAACTCTATGTCCGTTGGGATGACGGCTTCGGCACTATAGACGAGGAATAAAGGCGTGAAGCCGGTTGACTTGTTTGGAGTCGTGCACAGACTCCAGAGGACGGCTGGCAACTCATCGAGCCAGCAGTCAGCCGAGCGCTCCAGAGGCTCGACCAGCCGGGGCTTGATGCCAGACAGGATGAGGCCGTTTGCTCGCTCCACCTGGCCGTTTGACTGTGGATGGGCGACGGACGCTTGGTCTAGTCGGATGCCCTGTGTTGCGCAAAAACGGGCCAAGGCGCCTTTGGCAAAATTTGTGTCGTTGTCGGTGATGATGCTGTGTGGTATGCCGTACCGAATTGTGATATCGGAGATGAAAGTCACGACAGTCAGACCATTCAGTTTCTTGATTGGCTTCTCTTCTATCCACTTGGTGAACTTGTCCACTGCTACAAGTAAGTGAGTTAAGCCACCTCGTGCCGTCTTGAATGGTCCCACCATGTCTAGACCCCAAAATGCGAAAGGCCAGGCAATGGGGATGGTCTTGAGTGCAGAAGCCGCCTGGTGCGGCTTGGAGCTGAACTTCTGGCACCCTTTGCATTTTTGGACCAATTCCTTGGCCTCTTCTAAGGCAGTCAGCCAGAAGAAACCGTGTCGAAAGGCTTTTGCGACGAGTGCTATTGAAGCCACATTGTGGCCGCACTCGCCTTGATGGATGTCTTTGAGAATTGCTTGGCCTTGCTCTGGCTCTACGCAGCGCTGGTAGACACTAGTGACGCTGCGCCTGACCAGCTCTCTGTTGACTATGGTGTAGGCTGCCGCTCGGTGTTGTACTTGCTGAGCTGAGGTCTCATCAGTCGGCAACTCTTTGCTCACCAGGAATTTGAGGATGGGCTGGGCCCATGAGGGTGCTGCTATTTCTTCGACTGCCAGAACTGCGACTTGGACGAGGGCAGCTGGGCTGGGAGGCGGTGGGTTGGAGTCAACAACCGCTTGCTGGGTTAATGAAGTCCCCGGGCCGACTGGCGCGGCTCTTGGGCCGAGTTTTGGAGTTTTCGAGCCCGCCGTCGCAGTCCCCGGGCCGGCCTTGACTGTGGTGACTTTGGAGCCATCTGCCAAAATCCCCGTACCGTTTGCCGGGGCTCTAGAGTCGGATCCGACTTCTTCGGGAGGAGCTGGCACGAAGATGGAGTCTGATTCTGGTGAAGGCTTGACAGACGGCTAGAGGAGGCGTTGAAGGGCGATGCCGGATGGTATTGCTTGGCGGGTAGAGCCGATTCGTGCCAAGGCGTCTTCTTGGTCATTGTCGTTTCTTGGCACATGGAGGAACTCGCATCCCTCGAAATACCCACTGAGTTGCTGCACGAGGAAACGGTAACTCGCCATGATTGCATCTTTGGCGTCCCAGTCCCCAGATGACTATTGGACCACTAAGTCCGAGTCACCATAACACAGGATCCGGCGAATGCCAAGTTCTTTGGCAAGCCGGAGCTCGTGAATGAGCGCCTCGTACTCGGTGACATTGTTGGAGGCGGCAAAATGGATTTGCAGTGCGTATTTGAGCTTATCACCTTTAGAGGAAGTGAGGACGACGCCGACTCCCAAGCCGGTGCGCATCTTGGAGCCGTCGAAATCCATCCGCCAATGGGTGGAGTCGAGCGCTGGAGGTAGGTACTGGGTCTCGGCCCAGTCGACGAGAAAGTCGGCCAGTGCCTGCGACTTGATGGCGGTGCGGGGCTGGTAGTAGATGGAATAGGGAGCCAGCTCTATGGCCCATTTGGCCACTCGGCCAGAAGCATCTCGGCTTCCGATGATCTCGGCAAGTGGGGCCGTGCAGACCATAATGATTGGATGCTCTTGAAAGTAAGGCTTCAATTTCTTAGCAGTAAAGTGTACGCCATAGCACATCTTCTGGTAGTGGGGGTAGTTCTGCTTGGAGGCTGACAGTACTTCGCTTAGGTAATATACCGGTCTCTGGACAGGTAGTGCCTTGCCTTCCTCCTTGAGTTCCACTACAATGAGTGTGCTGACTACCCGGCTGGTGGCGGCGATGTACAGGAACATAGGTTCCTTAGGAGTCGGAGCTGCCAGAACGGGTGGAGCAGTCAGCATCTTCTTCAACTGGAGAAAAGCTTCGTCCGCCTTGTGGTTCCATTTGAAGAAATGGGTCTTCTTCATGAGTTGGTATAAGGGGAGGGCTTTCTCGCCTAGCCGACTGATGAATCGGCTGATGGATGCCAAGCAGCCGGTGAACTTTTGTACGTCCAGCAGTCGGCTGGGTACCTCCATCCTCTCAATGGCCTTGATCTTTACGGGGTTGCATTCTATGCCGCATTCAGAGACTAGGAAACCAAGGAGCTGGCCGGCTGGTACTCCGAAGACGCACTTCTCGGGGTTGAGCTAGATCTGTAATCGGCACAGGTTCTCAAAGGTCTCCTTGAGGTCTTCCAGCAGTGTTCCACGCTTTTCCGTCTTTACCACCACATCGTCCACGTAGACGTGGGTGTTCCTGCCGAGTTGCTTGAAGAGGCACTTCTGCATGCAACACTGTAAGGTGGCGCCGGCATTCCTCAAGCCGAACATCATGGTGAGGTAGCAGAAGGCTCCAAATGGCGTGATGAAGGAGGTCTTCAGTCTGTCAGCCGGGTTCAGCTTGATTTGGTGATATCCTGAATATGCATCCAAAAAACTCAACAGCTCGCATCCGGCGGTGGAGTCTATCACCTGATCAATTCTTGGTAGAGCAAACGGGTCCTTGGGGCAGGCCTTGTTGAGGCTTGTGTAGTCAATACACATTCGCCACTGCTTGTTCTTCTTCAGTACCAGGACAGGATTTGCTAGCCACTCTGGAAAGAATACTTCCATAATGAAGCCGGCTGCTAGGAGTCGGGCTATTTCTTCTTCGACAACTCTTCTCTTCTCTTCTGACAGGCAGCGCAGGGGCTGCCTGACTGGCTTTGCATCAAACCAGACATGTAACTTGTGCTCGGCGAATTCTGTCGGTACACCTGGCATGTCTTTGGGGGACCATGCGAAGATGTCCCGATTCTCACGGAGGAAATCAACGAGCTCGCCTTCCTATTTGCTGTCGAGGTTTGCGCCTACAACTGCGTACCTCTCTGGGTGCTTCAGATCCAAGGGTATCTTCTTTGTCTCCTTGGCCGGCTTGAACGAACCCTCAGCCTCTGACTCCTTTGGGTTAGGCGACACCTCTAGCTGCTTGCCGGCCATCGCCACAACCCGTTCAAGTAGTCGCTTCTCGGCTGCAATCACCAGGGAGTCGGCTAGCCGACTGCTCTCAGCCGCACAGGCAGACGACTTCCGGTAGTCGCCGGCTACAGTCAGAATTCCCCTGGAACTGGGCATCTTCATTTTCAGGTAGGCGTAGTGGGGGACCGCCATGAACTTGACCAGGTTGGGTCGGCCAAGTAGTGCATGGTATGGGCTCTCGAGGTCCACCAGCTCAAACCAAATTGACTCTTGTCGGAAGTGATCTTTGTCTCCAAAGAGGACTTCCATCAGGATCTTGCCGATTGGTGAGCAGGAAAGCCTAGGAACAATGTCGTGTAACACAGTCCGGCTGTTCTGAAGCTGTCTTTGCTTGATTCCTAACTTCTCCATGGTGTCCTTGTACAGGATGTTGATGCTGCTGCCTCCATCTACCAGAACTCGCGAGAAACGAGAAGCTCGTGTATCCGTGGCAAAGGTGGCATCTAAGACCAAGGCATAGGAGTCTGCACTCGGCATCACCTCTGGGTGATCAGCTCTGCTCCAGCTGATAGGCTTCTCGGACTAGTGCATGAACTCTGGTGTCTCTGATGCTACTGCATTCACCTCTTGTCGCTGCAGCCGCCTGCTACATCGATCGTCAGCCATACTGGTAAACACCATGTAGGCTCCGTGCTCTTCGGGGTATTCGTCTTGTACCGCGCCGACTGGTCTGACAGCTGGCTGCTGGGCGGAGGCGGAGGCGGCTGCCCAGCAGGCGGGGGAGGTAAGAGGCTGTCTCCTTTGGCGATCCTGGTGAGCTAGTTGCACTTCCGGGTGGTGTGATTCGACGGCTTCGCGCCGCTATGGAACTTGCAAGGTCCATCCAGAGTCTGCTCGTAGGAGAAGGCCGGCAACCAGTTGGGCTTGCCGCCTTTCTGTCGCTTGGGCGGAGGCTGCCCATCCGGCTGCTAGGCTTCAACTGTTGCGACCTACCGGCTGCTGGAAGCCGGCTGCGGGGCCTTGCGCTTGTGGTCGCTCTGCTATTGTCGCCGACCGGCATCTCCCGCCGGAGCTCTTGGAGCCTGAGGGGCCACTTTGCCAGTTGCGCTAACCTGAATCTCTGCCTTCATGGAGGAGTCGGCCGTGGCGTACTTGTCCGCTATGATCAGCAGCTCGTCTAGGGTTTCTGGCTCGTCGCAGAGGAGCTTGTGCTTGAGGAGGGTGCCTTCTCTGCACCCGGCTGTGAAGTACTCGATTCCTGCACCTCATGCATGCCCTCGCAGGAGTTCCGAAGCTCGGCCCAACGCGTGAGGTAGTCGCGAGTCGACTCGTCGGGACCTTGCATGCACAAGGAGAGCTGACGAGGCTTGGGAGGACGCTTGTACGTGCTGGTAAAGTTACGGACGAACGCTTCGGTGAAGTTGACCCGACTGTTGATGCTGTGGGGCTTCAGGCTGTTCGGCAATGTCCGGGCCGTGCCCTGGAGCATGAACGGAACGTATTTCACGGCGATGCGCTTGTTGCCGTTTGCTTTGCTGACAGCCGTGGAGTAGTCGACCAGCCAGTCTTCTGGCTTCATGGAGCCGGTGTACTTGGGCGTGTCTCTTGGGAGTGTGAACCCTTTGGGAAAGGGCTCGTCTCGAATGCGGGGCCTGAAACAAGGCGGACCCAACTCGTATTCTTCTTCCAGTGCCAGGGATCGGTGAAGTCGGTTGATCCGGTGGCGGGCGTCGTTTTCCCCGACTCCCTCGCGGCGGCCAAGGCGGTCGCCGAGAGTAGGATGATCAAGAGGCGGCAGGGAGACTCGCCTTTCCTTGCGCGGAGGGTGAGGCGGACAGTCGTCCCGTCGTTCCACTACTCTCGGGCGGCCGTCTAGGTTGCGCTCTATGGTAATGCGAGTCCGACTGTGGCTGACAGTCGGATCCTTGTCTCTTCTTCCTCGGGCGCCGCCAGTCGGTGTCCGAGACGTCGCGCCTTGATCTCGGCAAAGGTCGTCGTTTTGCCGCTGCGGCGCCTCCGTGTGGCAGCCACGTCGAGGAGCCGCTGGACTCGCTCCATCATCAGGCGGTGCTCTTCGCCCTCGAAATTGTCCAGCTCATCCGCCGCCGCCTGGGCGGCTCGAATGTTCTCCGCAGGCGTAGCGTACACAAGGCAGCTTGCCCCGAACAGGTCGGTGATGGCTACGCCGCGCAGCTGGACCGCGCCAAGGCGGCTGGGCCCCGCTGGGGCCGGCGAGCCGCCAACAGCGCGATCCATCTCTCACTGGTAGGCTTCTGACAAGCATCTCATGCTAGCCAGCTTCTTCGCGCCTTCGACGAGGTGAAGGCGGCGCGCCTCCAACGTTTCTGCGTCAGCGTCTTCTGGAATGGGCACAGTTAAGTCTTGTAGCACCACGCCAAGTGGCTCATGCGCTCCTCCGTCGGGAGGCTCGTCATGACTGATGACGAGCACCTCGGTGACGGTGCTTCCGCCGCTCTCCGCACGAGGGAGAGGCTCGTCGTAGACCACCACATTAGTGGGGAACGCGTCGAGCGACGCGGTGTCGGAGTCGACCAGCATCGGGTCAGTGGAACCTACAGACTCCAAATCCACGGCAGGCTCGCCGGAGACGTGGAGTTGATCGAGGAGGCCCGCGAGGAGGCTCTCGGAGCCGCCCGTGCCTGCGTTGGACGCAGGTTCATCGGAGAGGCGAATCTCGCCGACAAGTTCGACGAGGCAGCTGGCTGCGCAAGCGATCTCAACGCCGCACAGCGCGTCAGTGCTGACTCCATCTGGCGTGCCTGGCTGGCTGCGCTCGCCAGGGAGGAAAAGGGTTCCCGTCCAGAACAGGTCTCCGAACGGCGGTGCACCTGGCCCCACGGTGGGCGCCAAATGTCGGGGGTTGGGTGCGACATATGCCAAAGGATGGCTTATCATGGTGGGGGCGAGTAGAACGTCGCCGGTGCATGGAAACGGGATGAGGCGAAGACATGCACGGCGGCGAATCTTACCCAGCTTCAGGGCTCTCCGGGGAGATAATACCCCTACTGCTGCTCTGCGGGGTCTCCGCATGATCACTACGGCAAAGTGATTACACGACTTCTCCTTGAGCTGTTTCCTAAAGGTAGGAGAAGGCAAGGCTAGCTCTCTCCTTCCTATATGGTTTGGTCTAGTGCTAATGGATTCCATCCCTTTGCATGAGTGCCCTGGGGGATTTATATAGGCCCACCCCCCAGGGGTACAATGGTAATCTGGCTGGACGTGGGCCCAGCTGTCAGGGCCTCCAGCCTCCGTCTTCTCCGCCGACTGCTGGGGCCCGCCGACTGGTGGGCCCCGCCGACTGGCTAGGTATGGAGCCGACAGGCTGCATCCGCCGCGGGCGGGTCTTGCCGACTGCTGATTACTGTAGCCGTGCTTCTGATGACGCGGGCTTGGTCATGGAGTCGTGGCAACAGCCCCGCCGCCTGGCGGGTAATCACTATTGCCACTCTCCGTCACATCTGATTAATGGCGCGTGGGCCCCGGGGGAGGGTCTGGCCGACTCTCGGGGGCCGACTCCCAACGGGTCCGACTGGGGGCGCAGTTGCCGTCTCCTGGGGTCCCACTAGCTGGTGGGGCCAGTCGCCCCAGGGTCGTACATACAAGCCGTCATGGGCGCAGGATTCGGTCATTCGACGCTGATGTCAGGGCTGGCACGGCAACAGTGCCACGCCGCACGGAGATCTCCCCAGGTACGGCATGCTGTGGCCATGCCTGCCCGTGGTAAGGGGCGGGAGCGGGCTTTACCCCCCGATGAGGGTATGGGGCTTGTTGGAGTCGCAGGCCGACTCTCCAAAACCGGCCTCTCTGGAAGTCGCCAGTCAGGAGTCGGCTTATCCTGAAGTCGTCCCTGGGACTCGGCCGCGAGTGGGCACTCGGTCGCCTTGCCGCCGACTTCTCAGAAGGCGGCTCTTCGTCCTGGGGTCTTGAGGGGCGCAGCCTGCCCCGATGTCTTGAAAGGTTCTGGGGCTCGGGTTAGCCTACCCATGGCCCATTACTCCGACACGCACCACCTTACTCTGAACACGGTGGTGCTGCTGGCTGCCTTCGCCACCCTGTGTGAAGGCTTCCTCGGCATTCTCCCCACTATCGAGCTCTCGGGTGAGTTCTTCCAGTCCAAGCTTGGCACACACGTTGCCGGCATGCCGACCCAGTGCGGTGCATTTATTGTGATGCGGAGATCAGTGGCCGACAATCCGTTTCCCACCATCGCGCTGATTAAGTCGGTGAAGATGTGGTAGCGGTCCTACTTTTATGTGAAGAACGTCGCCCCAGAAGGCGACTAGGTCAACCTGCCGGCTTATGAAGCCGGCGCGCCGGCTAGAAGGCTCCCCAGCTGGTCACACCGAGCCAGGTCGTTGTCTCCTGCTGGCGCCACCGCCGTCGCGTGACTCCGAGTGCTGACACAGTCGGAGGGCTTGACCGGGGCCGATTTGCTGGCCGCCTTTGTGGTGCGCCGAGTCCTCCCACTCCAAGGCCGACATCACCTGATCTACCAGATGAGCGGTCATCGGGACCCGAGTCGGATGTGCTCCAAGGACATGCAGTCTCACGGTGGATTTGCGGTTCGGCAAGGAGCCGTACTCACGCGCCAACCCCCCGCCTATTGTAAGTCGTCTTCCTTCTTCTTCTATTTCTTTCGTTGCCGAGTCCGACTTGTCCAGTCTGACCTTTTTTGTTTTTTAAATCAGAACCCTCTCGTCCATCCTTCTGCCGGCACCACGGGGCCGGCTCGTCAGTTTGTCCCCGATCGGGCGGAGAGCGACGTCGACGATCCTGACTTGGGGGCGGCGGCCATGGAGGCCGACACTGAGGGAGGAGGAGGAGAAGCAGGCGGCTTCAGGAAATGGCCACTTTCGCCGACTGGCTTGATGACGATGCTGAGTGGGAAGTCGCCCCGCGTCACCAGCCAAAGGCTAGCCAGGCAAGCGTGAGTTCCTCCGCCGTCTTGGATGCTCAAGGCGGCGCGAAGAAGCGCCGGGCCGGGCCGAGTACACTTGGTGGCCGGTCGAAGAAGTTTAAGGGAGCAGCCGCCGCGACCAAGCGGGAAGAGGCGGCCGCGAAAGCCAACCGCTTCCGCAAGGAAGTGAAGAAGCCACCGCTGGTCTCTGTGTAAGCGCCTCCGTCCCTTATCCTTATTTTCTCTTTGTTGATCTTGTCTGAGTCTTTCATATGCTTCCCTTGCTTCAGGGCTCCCCTCACTCTTCAGAGGGTTGCCGCCGCCTCCATTATGGGGTCGGCGGAGACGTCTGCCACTACTCGGCGGATTGACCCCGCCGCCAACCTCCGGGAGGCGACGGAGCAGAACGCGCAGGAGAAGCGCGAGGAGGAAGAGGCCGCCCGCCTGAAGAATGCGGAGGCCGAGAAGGCAGAGGCCTCCACCTTGAAAAAGCTGGAGGAGGCCGAGGCCGCCGTCGCGGCAAGGCGGCAGGCTAAGGAAGTCGCGCACTGGCGGTCGGCGGTGTTCTTCTCCCCTTTGAACTCTGCGCCGCCGCCCCCGGAGTTCATGGGGCAGTCAGGGGAAGCCGGCGGAGAGTTCCTGATCATGGAGAGGGGCGGCGGCGACGCCTCCATGCCAGACGTGGTCGTGCCACCACCGCCGCCCCCGCCGCCGTCTAGGAGCGCGCAAGGCAAACAGCCGGCGGACCCGCCCTTGCCGCCGACTGAAGACGAGGCCGTGGCAAGGCTACTCCTTCAAGTCGGCTCACCAATGCGCCGCCGTCTTGAGAAGGCGACTTCGGCGCCACGCCCCTTGGAGACCGGCACCGCTATCTCGACAATCCTAGAAGCCGAAGTGACGAGCGCCGCGCCCATTGGGTGGGTGCAAGGAGGCGGCACGGGCCCGCTGAACCAGGCGCTTATGGATGTCCAAACAAAGCTGCGAGCTGAGAGCGACGCTATCCAAAACTGCACCAAGGCGCACCTGGCGTCGCGGGCAGCCATCCGGGTATGCTTTCTCCTTTGTCTTTGTTTTCTTTTTCCTCTCTGTGGGGGCGCGCCAGCGCACCCACTAGGTGTAGTCCCCGAGTTTCGGGCCGGCTGCTGAGCAGGCGGCCCAGAACTCCAATTGGTGAGTTCCGGGTACTAACTTTTGTCTGAAATACTTGTCGCAGGACTATCACAACCTCCGTGTCACCGCCTTCAACCGCAACGTTGAAGAGTTGGGCAAGCGGACCACTGACTTGTTGGAGAGCCGGAGTGAGTCCTTTTTCTTCTTTGCGGGGGCGCGCTGGCGCACCCGCGGGCTGTAGTCCCTGAGATTCGGGCCGACTGCTGAGCAGTCGGGCCGGATCTCCCCGGCGGCCTTCTTTGTTGATGACTTAACGCCTTCTTTCTTCTTTCTCTTCAGAGGCCAACGCCACTCTTCAACAGTAGCTGAGCGAAGCCAACACCGTGTTGCGCGCCAAGGGGGAGGAGTGCAGCAAGCTCGCCGCAGAGCGCGATCTGCTGGCCGCACAATTGGCAGATCAGAAGGAGCTGCTTAAGAAGACGCAAAAGGAGGCAGAAGAAGAGGAGGCCGCCCTCCTGGCTGAGTTCGCGAGCGAGCGCTCCTCCTAGACTAACAAGGAGGCAATGCTGGCCTCCGGCTTCCACGAGATCGAGGACCTCGTCGACGGTGAGCTTCTTTGCTTTTCTTCTTCGAGCCGCCGACTATAGGTCGAGCCGACTCCTGGTTTTTTTGACTTGTTCTTCATTCTTTTCGTCTTGGCAGACTTCTTCCCCGGCCAATCAAGCTATCGAGGCTGATCGCGAGGAGCGGAGGGCGGATGGCGTGGAGATCGCAGCTGATGCCCCCGGACCCTTGATGAGCATATTCTGAGCATTGGGGCTCATCTGCGGCCGGCCCACCGGATGCTGCACCGGCTTCGACGTGTCGGCGCCCAAACGATCGTTGCCTTGTGGCCGGATATGCAGGCTCCACGCACCCCCAGTTGGACTGCCGACTGGCCGTCTTGAGGCCTGGAAGGGTTCCTCGGCCCGGGCTGGAGCGCGCCGAGCCTTGGAATTCGTGAAGGCATGGTATCCGGGGCTGGACCTAGACCGGCTGGCCACACTCCGGTCAGAGGCCCAGCCGGAGCTGGCAGCCGTGGAAGACGCCCTTGTCAAGCGTGCGGCGGTGATCGCCGAGTACACCGACACCAGCATCTTTGTCCCAGAGCGGGCTGAAGACGGCGGGGAGGTACCGCCGGAGTGGTTTGGGATGAACCCAGATTACAGCGAGTTCTCGACGGAGGTGATCAGCTCCAGCGTCGAGGAGGAAGACGAGGCGGAGGACGGAAGCAAGACGGAGGCACCGGAAGACGGAGCGGACGGCCAGCCTCAGCTCGACCGCACCTCCAGCAATGAGCCGTGCCCGCCCAAGCCGACTGCCGCCGGAGGTGATCAAGCTGATACCGCCCAGCCGGCCGCCCCAACATCCAACACCGCCATCTCCTCCGATCCTCCGAACCCGTCTGCCGCCTCCTAGGCTGCCACCTTATGTTTGTTTTATTTGTTTTAATAGTCTTTGAAGAACTTGTTAATTCGCACAATTCCACCCGCAGGGTGTATTTTGAACTTCTGCTTGAAGGTTCGGCCAAGGGCCTTTGTTATGTAAATATTCATCCGACTTCTATCTTTTCTTGCTCATTGCTCTTTTGGCTTTTTCCTTTGCTGCCTTCCCTCAGTTGCCGTCTTTGTCAGTCGGACAGCCGCTCTGCGGACTGCTGCTGGATCAAATTTTTGGTCACCTTGGGAGGGCAGGCACTTAGCCATTTTAGAGTTGTTTAGCAAGTCGGATAGAAGGCAGCAAGCCGACTATTCAATAGTCGGTTTGCGAAAAAAGGCTGGAAGCCGGCTTTAAGCTATGTTAATGCTTTGAGTCCTTAGCCATTTTTCATGTGGACGCCCATTCTTCCTTACTCCTGCCCACCAGACAGTCGCTCTGTGAGCTGCGGCTTCTGACAGGAGACGGCTTAGGCGCCACACACTACTTGTCCGGCTGCAGGAAGCATTTCATAGCGCAGGGCGGCAAGTCCCCAGGCCGACTAGTCGAACCCGGTGCCAAGCGGCATAACAAAGAGTAATATACTCGGAGGCATAATTCTTCTCATATAGATAAAAGAGGGCAGTCCCCGAGCTCTTCTCGGGGGGGGGGGGCGAAGTCTTGGTACTTTTAATACAAAAGGTAGCATGGTACATACTGCGTTTAACTGTAAAATTTTCAGAGGAGATTTGCATTCCATGGCCGCTCTGTCTCTTTGCCGGAGTCGTCCCTCTTGCATGCTCGGGGCTTCTGAGCGTCGATCAGGTAGTAGGAGTCGTTGCCCAGCACTTTGCTGATGATGAAGGGGCCTTCCCAAGGCGCCGACAGCTTGTGCTGGCCGGCTGTTTGCTGGATCAGTCGGAGCACAAGGTCGCCCTCTTGGAAAGATCTCGGCCTGACCTTCCTGTTGTAGTATCTGCGCAGGCTCTACTGGTAGATGCTGGACCGGCTGATTGCCAACAGGCCGCCCTCTTCCAGCAGATCGATGCCGTCTTAACGTGCTTCTTCTGCTTCTTCCTCGGTGTACATGGTGACTCGCGGGGAATCGAACTCTATGTCCGTTGGGATGATGGCTTCAGCACCATAGATGAGGAAGAAAGGCGTGAAGCCGGTTGACTTGTTTGGAGTTGTGCGCAGACTCCAGAGGACGGCTGGCAACTCATCGAGCCAGCAGCCAGCCGAGCGCTCCAGAGGCTCGACCAGTCGGGGCTTGATGCCGGACAGGATGAGGTTGTTTGCTTGCTCCACCTGGCCGTTTGACTTTGGATGGGCGACGGACGCTAGGTCCAGTCGGATGCCATGTGTCGCGCAGAAACGGGCCAAGGCACCTTTGGCAAAATTTGTGCCGTTGTCGGTGATGATGCTGTGTGGTACGCCGTACCGAATTGTGATGTCGGAGATGAAAGTCACGGTAGTTGGACCATTCAGTTTCTTGATTGGCTTCGCTTCTATCCACTTGCTGAACTTGTCCACCGTGACAAGTAAGTGAGTTAAGCCACCTCGTGCCGTCTTGAATGGTCCCACCATGTCTAGGCCCCAAACTGCGAAGGGCCAGGCAATGGGGATGGTCTTGAGTGCAGAAGCCGGCTGATGCGGCTTGGAGCAGAACTTCTGGCACCCTTTGCATTTTTGGACCAATTCCTTGGCCTCTTCTAAGGCCGTTGGCCAAAAGAAACCGTGTTGGAAGGCTTTGGCGACGATTGCTCTTGAAGCCACATGGTGGCCGCACTCGCCTTGATGGATGTCTTAGAGAATTGCCTGGCCTTGCTCTGGCTCTACGCAGCGCTGGTAGACACCAGTGATGCTGCGCCTGACTAGCTTTCTGTTGACTATGGTGTAGGCTGCCACTCGGCGTTGTACTTGCCGAGCTAAGATCTCATCAGTCGGCAGCTCTTTGCTCACCAGGTATTTGAGGATGGGCCGGGCCCATGATGGTGCTGCTATTTCTTTGACTGCCAAAACTGCGACTTGGATGAGGGCGGCTGGGCTGGGAGGCGGCGGGCTAGAGTCAGCAACCGCTTGCTGGATTAATGAAGTCCCCGGGCCGACTGGTGCAGCCCTCGGGCCGAGTTCTGGAGTCTTCGGGCTGGCCGCCGCAGTCCCCGGGCCGGGTTCTGCAGTCCCTGGGCCGGCTTCGACTATGGCGGCTTTGGAGCCATCTACCAAAATCCTCGTACCGTCTGCTGGGGCTCTGGAATCGGATCCGACTTCTTCGGGGCGAGCCGGCACAAAGATGGAGTCTGATTCTGGTGAAGGCTTGACAGACGGCTTGAGGAGGCGCTGAAGGGCGACACCGGATGGTATTGCTTGGCGGGTAGAGCCGATTCGTGCCAGGGCGTCTGCTTGGTCGTTGTCGTTTCTTGGCACATGGAGGAACTCGCACCCCTCGAAATATCCACTGAGTTGCTGCACGAGGAAATAGTGACTCTCCATGTTTGCATCTTTGGTGTCCCAGTCACCAGACGACTACTGGACCACTAAGTCTGAGTCGCCATAACACATGATCCGGCGAATGCCAAATTCTTTGGCAAGCCGGAGCCCGTGAATGAGTGCCTCATATTTGGCGACGTTGTTGGAGGCGGCAAAGTGGATTTGTAGTGTGTATTTGAGCCTGTCGCCTTTAGGAGAAGTGAGGACAATGCTGGCTCCCAAGCCGGTGCGCATCTTGGAGCCGTCGAAATGCATCTGCCAATGGGTGGAGTCGGGCGCTGGTGGTAGGTACTGGGTCTCGGCCCAGTCGACGAGGAAGTCGGCCAGTGCTTGTGACTTGATGGCAGTGCGGGGCTGGTAGTAGATGGTGTAGGGAGCCAGCTCTATGGCCCATTTGGCCACTCGGCCAGAAGCATCTCGGGTTCCGATGATCTCGGCAAGTGGGGCCGTGCAAACCACAGTGATTGGATGCTCTTGAAAGTAAGGCTTCAACTTCTTGGCGGCAAAGTGCACGCCATAGCACATCTTCTGGTAGTGGGGGTAGTTCTGCTTGGAGGTCGACAACACTTCGCTCAGGTAATATACCGGTCTCTGGACAGGTAGTGCCTTGCCTTCCTCCTTGCGTTCCACTACAATGACTGTGCTGACTACCCGGCTGGTGGCAGCGATGTATAGGAGCATGGGCTCCTTAGGAGTCGGAGCCGCCAGAACGGGTGGAGTAGTCAGCATCTTATTCAATTGGAGAAAGGCTTCGTCTGCCTTGTGGTTCCACTCGAAAAAGTGGTCTTCTTCATGAGCTGGTATAAGGGGAGAGCTTTCTCGCCCAGCCGACTGATGAATCGGCTGATGGACGCCAAGCAGCCAGTGAACTTTTGCATGTCCAGCAGTCGGCTGGGTACCTCCATCCTCTCAATGGCCTTGATCTTTACAGGGTTGCACTTTATGCCACATTCAGAGACCAGGAAACCAAAGAGTTGGCCAGCTGGTACTCCGAAGACGCACTTCTCAGGGTTGAGCTTGATCTGGAATCTGCGCAGGTTCTCAAAGGTCTCCTTGAGGACTTCCAGCAGTGTTCCATGCTTCTTCGTCTTCACCACCACATCGTCCATGTAGACGTGGGCGTTTCTGCCGAGTTGCTTGAGGAGGCACTTCTGCATGCAACGCTAAAAGGTGGCGCCGGTATTCCTCAAGCCGAACGTCATGGTTAGGTAGAAGAAGGCTCCAAATGGTGTGATGAAGGCGGTCTTCAGTCTGTCAGCCGGGTTCAGCTTGATCTGGTGATATCCTGAATATGCATCCAAGAAGCTCAACAGCTCGCATCCGACTGTGGAGTCTATCACCTGATCAATTCTTGGCAAAGCAAACAGGTCCTTGGGGCAAGCCTTGTTGAGGCTTGTGTAGTCAATACACATTTGCCACTGCTTGTTCTTCTTCAGTACCAGGACCGGGTTGGCTAGCCACTCTGGAAAGAATACTTCCATAATGAAGCCGGCTGCTAGGAGTCGGGCTATCTCTTCTCCGACAGCTCTTCTCTTTTCTTCTGATAGGCGGCACAAGGGCTGCCTGACTGGCATCGCATCAGATCGGACATGTAACTTGTGCTCGGCGAATTCCGTCGGTACACCTATTCGACAAGCTCGCCTTCCTATTTGCTGTCGAGGTTTGCGCCTACGACAGCGTACCTCTCTGGGTGCTCCGGATCCAAGGGTATCTTCTTTGTCTCTTTGGCCGGCTTGAACGAACCCTCATCCTCCGACTCCTTGGGGTTAGGCGACACCTCTAGCTGCTTGCCGGCCATCGCCACAACCCGGTCAAGGAGCCGCTTCTCGGCCGCGATCACCAGGGACTCGGCCAACCGACTACTTTCAGCCGCACAGGTAGACGACTTTCGGTAGTCGCCGGCTACGGTCAGAATCCCCTTGGAACTAGGCATCTTCATCTTGAGGTAGGCGTAGTGGGGGACCGCCATGAACTTGGTAGGGCGGGTCGGCCAAGTAATGCATGGTATGGGCTCTCGAGATCCACCACCTCAAACCAAACTGACTCTCGGCGGAAGTGATCTTTGTCTCCAAAGAGGACGTCCATCAGGATCTTGCCGATTGGTGAGCAGGAAAGGCCAGGAACAATGCCGTGGAATACTGTCCGGCTGTTCTGAAGCTGTCTTTGCTTGATTCCTAACGTCTCCATTGTGTCCTTGTACAGGATGTTGATGCTGCTGCCTCCGTCTATCAGAACTCGCGAGAAACGAGCAGCTCGTCTATCTATGGCAAAGGTGGCATCCAAGACCAAGGCATAGGAGCCCGGACTGGGCATCACCTCTGGGTGATCAGCTCTGCTCCAGCTGATAGGCTTCTCGGACCAGTGCATGAATTCTGGTGTCTCTGATGCTACTGCATTCACCTCTTGCTGCTGCAGCCGCCTGCTGCGTCGATCATCAGCCACGCTGGTAAATACGACGTAGGCTCCGTGCTCTTCGGGATACTTGTCTTGTACTGCGCCGACTGGCCTGACAGCCGGCTGCTGGGGCGGAGGCGGAGGCTGCTGCCCAGCAGGCAGGGGAGCCAGGAGGCCGTCTCCTTTGGCGATCCTGGTGAGCTAGTGGCACTTCCGGATGATGTGGTTCGATGGCTTCGTGCCGCTATGGAACTTGCAAGGACCATCCAGAGTCTGCTCGTATGAGAAAGCCGGCAACCAGTTGGGCTTGCCACCTTTCTGTCGCTTGGGTGGAGGCTGCCCTTCCGGCTGCTGGTCTTCGACTGTCGCCACCTGCCGGCTGCTGGATGCCGGCTGTGGGGCCTTGCGCTTGTGGTCGCTCTACAGTTGTCGCCGACTGGCGTCTCCAGCCGGAGTTCTAGGAGCCTGAGGGGCCACTTTGCCAGTCGCACTAACTTGAATCTCCGCCTTCATGGAGGAGTCGGCCGTGGCATACTTGTCTGCTATGATCAGCAGCTCATCGAGGGTTTCTGGCTCGTCACAAAGGAGCTTGTGCTTGAGGAGGGTGCCTTCTCTGCACCCGGTGGTGAAGTACTCGATATCCTGCACCTCATGCACGCCCTCGCAGGAGTTCCGTAGCTCGGCCCAACGCGTGAGGTAGTCGCGAGTCGACTTGTTGGGGCCTTGCACGCACAAGGAAAGCTGACGAGGCTTGGGAGGACGCTTGTACGTGCTTATGAAGTTGCGGACGAATGCATCGGTGAAATCGACCCAGCTGTTGATGCTGCGGGGCTTCAGGCTATTCAGCCATGTCCGGGCCGTGCCCTGGAGAATGAGCGGAACATATTTTACGGCAACACGCTTCTTGCCGTTCGCTATGTTGACTGCCGTGGAGTAGTCAACCAGCCAGTCCTCTGGCTTCACGGAGCCGGTGTACTTGGGCGTGTCTCTTGGGAGCATGAACCCTTTGGGAAAGGGCTCGTCTCGAATGCGGGGCCTGAAACAAGGCGGACCCAACTCGTCTTCTTCTTCCAGCGCCAGGGATCGGTGAAGTCGGTCGATCCAGTGGCGGGCGTCATTTTCTCCGACTCCCTCTCAGCGGCCAAGGCGGTCGCCGACAGTTGGATGGTCCACAAGCGGCGGGGAGACTCGCCTTTCCTTGCGAGGAGGAGGAGGCGGACAGTCGTCCCGTCGTTCCACTGCTCTCAGGCGGCCGTCTTGGTCGCGCTCTATGGTAACGCGAGTCCGACTGCAGCCGACAACCGGATCCTTGTCTTTTCTTTCGCGGGCGCCACCAGTCGGCGTCCGAGACGTCGCGCCTTGGTCTCGGCGTGGAGGCGGGTCGTCGTTTTGTCGCCGCGGCGCCTCTGTGCGGTAGCCGGCCTCGTTATGCGCGGCAGCCGTGTCGAGGAGCCGCTGGACTCGCTCCGCTATCAGGCGGCGCTCTTCACCCTCGAAGTTGCCCAGCTCGTCCGCCGCCGTCTGCGCGGCTCGAATGTTCTCCGCAAGCGTGGGGTACATAGGGAGATTTGCCCCGAATATGTTGGCGATCGCCACGCCGCGCTGCTGGACCGCGCCTAGGCTGCTGGGCCCAGTTGGGGCTGGCGAGCCACCTACAGCGCGATCCATCTCACGCTGGTAGGTTTCTGACAAGCGTCTCATGCTAGCCAGCTTCTTCGTGCCTTCGACGAGCTGAGGGCGGCACGCCTCCAACGTCTCCGCGTCAGCGTCTTCCGGAATGGGTGCGGTCAGGTCTTGCAGTGCCGCGCCAAGTGGGTTATGCGCTCCTCCGCCGGGATGCTCGTCATGACTGATGACGAGCACCTCTATGACGGTGCTTCCGTCGCTCTCCGTGCGAGGGAGCGGCTCGTCATAGACCACCACATTGGTGGGGAACGCGTCGAGTGACGCGGTGTCGGAGTCGACCAGCATCGGGTCGGTGGAGCCTACAGACTCCGAGTCCACGGCAGGCTCGCCGGCGACGAGGAGTTGGTCAAGGAGGCCCGTGAGGAGGCTCTCAGGGCCGCCCGTGCCTGCGTCGGATGCAGGCTCGTCGGAGAGGCGAACCTCGTGGGACAAGATCGGCGAGCCAGCTGGCTGCGCAGGCGATCTCAGCGCCGTGCAGTATGTCGGTGCAAACTCCGTCAGGCGTGCCGGGCTGGCTGCGCTCTCTAGGGAGAAAAAGGGTTCCCGTCCAGAGCAGGTCTCCGGACGACGGTGCACCAGGCCCCACGGTGGGTGCCAAATGTCGGGGGTTGGGTGTGACATATGCCAAAGGATGGATTATCATGGTGGGAGAGAGTAGAACGTCGCCGGTGCCTGGAAACAGGATAAGGCGAAGGCATGCACGCCGGCGAATCTTACCCAGCTTTGGGGCTCTCCGTGGAGATAATACCCCTACTGCTGCTCTGCGGGGTCTCCGCATGATCACTATGGCAAAGTGTGTACACGGTTGCTCCTTGAGCTGTTTCCTGGAGGTAGGAGAAGGCAAGGCTAGCTCTCTCCTTCCTATATGATCTGGTCTAGTGCTAATGGATTCCAACCCTATGCATGGGTGCCCTGGGGGGTTTATATAGGCCTACTCCCAGGGGTACAATGCTAATCCGGCTGGACACGGGCCCAGCCGTCAGTCTCTCTGGCCGCCGTCTTATCCACCGACTCCTGGGGCCCGCCGACTGGCTCGGTACGGAGCCGACAGGCCACGTCCGCCGCGTGCGGGTCTTGCCGGCTGTAGATTACTGTAGCCGTGCCTCTAATGACGCGGGCTCGGTCATGGGGTCGTGGCGACAGCTCTGCCGTCTGGCGGGCGATCACTGTGGCCACTGCCTGTCGCGTCTGGTTAATGGCGCGTGGGGCCCGTGGGAGGGGCCGGTCGACTCCTGGGGGCCGACTCCCAACTGGGCCGACTGGTGGCGCCCTTGCTGTCTTCCGTACGCCCGCCGACTAGTGGGACCCGTCGTCCCTGGGTCGTACCGGCAGGCCGTCGTGGGCACAGGACTCCGCCCACTGGGGCTGACGTCAGGGCCGACATGGCAACAGTGTTGCGCCGGGCGGAGATCTCCGCTGGTACGGCATACTGTGGCCACGCCTGCCCTTGGAAAAGGGTGGGAGTGGAACTTACTGTGGCCACTCCCCGTCCCGTCCCTCTTTATGAGGGCATGGGGATTGTTGGCGTCGCGGACCGACTCCCCATGACCGGCTTCTCTGGAAGTCGCCAGTCAGGAGTCGGCTCATCCTGAAGTCGTCCTCGGGACTTGGCCGCGAGTGGGCAGTCTGCTGCCTCGCAACCGACTCTCAGAAGGCGGCTCTTCGTCCTGGAGTCTTGAGGGGTGCAGCCTGCCCCGATGTCTTGAAAGGTTCTGGGCCTGGGTTAGCCTACCCGTGGCCCATTATCTGACACTATATATAATAATTTATATATAGCTCATGGAAACTTCTTATGCAATTTATTGCAGTCGTTTTTTTGGTTGGCCAGGGCCAATTTCGCATATTTCTATGGGTTCCAAACTATTTTTAATACCGAAATGTCCAGCCAGATTTAAAGTACTTTGAAGATATATTTAAATTAGGTTAATACCCAGTGAAATAGGAATCTGAAAATGTGATAAAATTCAGAAATTATAAAGTAATTGCCAATTTGTCATCTGTTTTTATATTTACAGCCCATTTCATATTACTTTCAAGATTTGCAGGCGTCTTGAAAGAGTTGCAGCCCATCAGGGCGTAGAAAAATAAGTAGGCCTGGATTGGGTATTCTTCAGAAAAAATAAACTGGGCTCATTTTCACAAAGAAAAAATAGTTGGGCTGGTCACATGGTGAACATAAAATATAAGCCTGGGCTAGACGGGCCACAACCCAGTTCAAACCCTGCTTCGTCTCAACAATACCAAACAAAAAAATACTGATCGAGTAGCTACATCCCAGGTGTCAGCCGATCTTGTGCTGTTCTCTTGTCTATTGACTATATACGCTCACAATGTCGTGGGTCCCAGATGTCAAGAAAATACTAGGAGGAAGCATTTTATTTTTCCATACGCTGACGTGGTGGGCCCCTACTGTCATCCTCTCCACGTACTTCTGCCGATTCCTATTGTTTGTTGAACATGTTGACAACGCGAGAGGACGGCACCGCGGCGAGCGCACCAAAGTGCGCGGAAGA
This sequence comes from Triticum urartu, assembly GCF_003073215.2. Classification (NCBI taxonomy): domain Eukaryota; kingdom Viridiplantae; phylum Streptophyta; class Magnoliopsida; order Poales; family Poaceae; genus Triticum; species Triticum urartu. The sequence goes on from NC_053025.1 coordinate 43,884,167, forward strand.
CGTCAGCGTTAACGATTTAGGAGACGGTGGGGTGGCGATGCGTGCGCTGAGGCACAGCCAGCCGTGGGAGGCAGAAGCAGGCGGCCCCGCCGGCGCTGGTTTTGTTTTGGCGGCTGGATGAAGACAGGACTGAAGAAACACGACAGACTGTAAGAGCAGCAGGAGTACTTAACAACCTTAACTGAAACCAGCAGGGGCACTTAAGAACCAAAGCTGAAAGCAGTATGAGTACTTATACATGTTCAACCGTACAAAGCATGCCTCGAACAGTGCTACTTTGCCTACAGTTAACCAAGGGTGAGGCCGCCAAGCCCCAGGACAAGGCCCAGGCGCCACCCCGCGCATCCACAACCTTCTGAAAGCGGCTTCATCTCGCAATGTGGTCAATAAATAGGATATTCGCTTTAGAGCCATGGAAAAGCATGAACATAATCTTTTGTCCTATTCTCTAAGATGGACGGGCCTTCATTATTTGAGACCACCCATGAATAAGTATCTTTTCACCTCCAAGGGGAATTGAGTAGGTCGACATATACATCATGTTGTGACCAAGCACAAGTCTGACCCGACCATGGTCAGGCATCTATATAGGAAGAATAGAACTCGATAGTTCCTGTTTCAACAAGATCACAACTGTAAAACTGTGTATAAGAAATAGTTTATGAACAACATATATAACAGAAAACAGCTCGTACCATAAGTTTCTCGACACAGTTGGACCTGTTCAACGAGTGCAGCAGTGGCACACATATCCCACGTGGCCTTCCACCATTGAAACGCCCCACAAGGACCTCAAGACGATCAATAAAGTGTAGGAACTTGTGGATGTCGATCTAGTCAACTTCAGTGCCATTAGTAACAGCCGAGTTATTACAGAGTAACAAACGAGCAGACTGCTTAACTCTGAAAAAACCTACATGTGCCACTAATTATAAGAAAATATTAGTTAGAAGTAGCATCTTCGTGAGAGATTCGTTGCTACTTCTAAAGTTAAATTGTGATTAGTTAGACAGGATAGGTGGATTAAGAAGTAATCGAGACAACAAGCAAGAACCAGATACAAAACTAACATGGATGAACAATTGGAACGACGTCGGGGTGGAAGATTGCAGTGAAGATGAGACCAGGTTCTACTATTTCCATCAACATTCGTGCGCCAACTTTCAGTCCATAACACTTGAGAAAGTTTATCCAAGTTCGGCCATAAAAAAGCAGCGATCTTCTTGGTTCATGAACCCAACTCAGAACTTATATCCATGGCTTGTCTTCACTGTGACCATTAAACTAGTGTATTCAGTTATGGCAAGGCCGAGCATCTTGAGTACATGTGTTCTGGCAGAGCAAATCATACACTGCAGGAAAAATAATATGAGAACACAGCATGTTCAAAAAAACCCCACCCTCCCGGATAGAAAAGAGGATTCTAGGAACATACTGTGCGTGTTTCAAAATGCTGTGTTAGGATGAGAAGGAACAAGTGTGGCGTCTCGCCGAGGGCGCAGAAACCTGTAGGGTACTCGCACTTTGGGCACTGCAAATGAAACACACTAGATTCAGTAGGAAGAAAAAAGCATCAACGGCGGCGGCTGCCATCCTAGGATTACCTGTGACCAAGGGACTTGGGTTTATCAGGGATGGATGAAGAATTCATACCTGGTTCTCCATGAGAAAACCCTATGCAATCCCAAGAGGGGTTTTCTCTGAACAAGCAGACGAGGGAGAAGGGGATTCAGGCCCAGTGAAATATTGCCGCTTCGTCCGTCCAGCTTACTGCTAAAGCTGGAAAGGGGGGGTTGTGATTTGATGGCTCATTGGGCATTACTGTGGCGCTACGACCGGGGTGTGTCTATCGTCAAGTTGTGCACTCTAATTTGTGCATATGGCACGTGGACCCCGTTGCCGGTTGCCCCACATATCAGCGAAAGGAAGTAGAAAGACAGTGGTAACTAGTTACACATAAATATATTTTTTGACAGAGAGATACTCCCTCTGTAAATAAATATACAAATCTTTTATATCACAGGCTCACCTTGCCGAGAAATATACTCCCTCTGCAACGCACGGGCATTATGGGGGTTCAGCTTTTTTTATGGGGGTTCTGCTGAGAATATAATACTCAGATAGGCTCACGGTTCTGGACTTTGGGCCGCAGGCCGACCTGCATGTTTGGGGGCCCATGTGTTCTACCTCAGCGCTTTTCATATTGCAAACGATCGGTATGGCGCTGGTTTTAGATGCTGTCGCAAGGCGAATACACAAAATTGAATAAAGCACGACAGCTGTTGGAATGAAATCGAATGAGAGTTCCTAACCAGCAATCAGAGTTGCAATTCTATCAACGATATACCATGTGAAAAATAATACTGTCGTACTACTTATACACACAGGACACTTGTTTCACCATGCCAGATTATTACATCAAAATCTCTCGGAGGATAGATCAGTTTGGCAGTTGCGTGCTGCTAATTTCAAAGTTGATTTGGACCAGCTCTCCTTGCCGAGAAAGTTCGATTTTGACATCATCCCCTACCGCAAGATATGATTTAGATTTGAACCTTGACCATCCTTTAGCATTAATCATCATGCGACCATCCTTTGTACTTACAGTATATTGAGCAGGTTCATTCACACCAACGCTGCGCATGGTAAGAGAAACTTGGCCGCGGTCGCCCAGATTGTTGAACGACTCCCTCGTTGCTCTAGGAATTCTCTGTTTGCAAACAAGAAGACATACCCAAACAGTTAGATCAACATAGTGAATCATGTGAAACAACATGGAAAGAAAAAAGAACGAAGTACTTGGGCGGCCAATGCTCACCAAGAAGGTGGACATGTCGGTTTTTGTAAGGACTTTGGTATATGAAGTGCGAACTGCAGCCAAGTCTTTTGCCGGTGCAACTGCACGGGCCGGAGAAGATGCAAGTGCAAGTGTTGGTGCAGGTGCCGAAGCCGCTGCTGCTGCCGGAGATGGTGCTCCTTGTAGAGCTGGTGCCGGTGTCGGAGCAGGTGCCGGTGTCGATGCCCGATCCTCTGGTAGATCAGACTGATCCGCTGACGCGGTCGGTGCCCAATCCTCAGCTAGATCAGAATGAGCTGTTGCCGCTGTCAGTGCTAGAGCAACTATCGATACTTGATCTGTGCGAGACAGCGGTGATCGTGTCTGGTCTACTATGATCAGATTTCTAACTTGACTAGGATCCGTGACCGTGATCCAGTTTTTTTCTTTATTTCTTTTAAACGCAAGAAGGACTAATTGTGGCGTTTTTGTTAAACCAAACTGCAGTTCATCATAGGGATTCAGCTTGTACTCAGACAACAGACTGATCCAATTTTTTCCAGTAATATAAGTGATGGACAGTGCCTTCGTTACTGACACGACATAAGAAGTGCAACCTACAAAAATAGCCATCGTAGAGCAAACCAAACAGTTTATTCTGTGATGAATGTCACATGGGAAAACTTGCATCGTAAAATTGCAGGAAAAGAAAGAAAACATGACATTAAATCAATAAGATTTAGACAGTAAGTCAATAAGATTTACTTGATGTTACACGAGTGAATCCTTACCAGGAAATCACTATGTTGAAGTACTAAACAGAAGATTGATCGTCCAACTACGCGTGGAATGCAGGGGCCCTGCCTACTCCCACAAGCAGGACAGTCCAAAGGTCGTGACAAATCGTATGGACCGAACATCCATGGGACTGGAAATCCTGGTGGGTGCGATAAACCCTGCAATGCATACAGATATTGGAGTGTAACCATAATTGATAAACCGTCATCACAAAAAATATGATCTGGATACTTCAGAATATACAGACTAAATTGAGTGGACAGACATTAACATAGACCGTTCTCAGGACTGACCACACACCAAAAGCGGCAGTACTACTAAACAATACAGGGTTCACAAACACAAATCAAGTACCGAACAATAGTACTTACTACAGACAAGCAAAGTTGCACTGACTAAACTCTGTAGACTATTTCTTGCCACCAACCTACGGGATGAACCCCGCATAACTGACTAGGCCATGGACTTCGTGTGAGATGTCTACACGCACCATCACCATCTTGTCAATCTTGGAGAACCTAACAGAGTGGTCTTTCCACTCATAAACATGATGATGAAGACAGACCGCATTAGATTTGTTGGGAAGCTTTACAAGAACCGCACCCTTCGTAATCGAAGGCACAACCAGGAAATTGTTGTGGTCAAGTACAGCCTTGAGAACACGCCTGACAACAATGCTATAGGAAAACACTAGTTCAGGACACGTGGCAACAAGGACACAACAGCTGGATAGTTCAGCAGTAGAACTCATCATCAGGTCTTCCAGTTCACACGGCATGACTTTGAGAACTTCATCTCCACGCGGACTTGGTTCTAATTCAAACAAAAACCATATTTTATTACTACCTCCGTTCAGAAATATAAGATGATTTTCGATATCATACTCCATATATGACTACATATACGCACAGAAATGAGTGAACAAAGACACTAGAACATGTCTTCAAAGGCATGAGAGCAGAGGGATTACATGAAAAATCCATAACACAAGTTACTGAGGCAAATATACCCTCTTAAAAGGTAGCATTGATGTTCATAAAGTACTCCCTCTGTCCCAAAATTCTTGTCTTAGATTTGTCTAGATACGGATGTATCAAGTCATATTTTAGTATTAGATACATCAGTATCTAGACAAATCTAAGACAAGAAATTTGGGACAGAGGGAGTAGTTGAAAGTAATCTATAAGAAATTAGTGTCAACCTCTCGCATGTTTTGGTCAAAAGAGGAATTTAGAACCGTCATTTGGCACACAAAAATCACATGCAAGATCACCCAAAAAGTTGTACTACTAGTACTAGTACTGCATGTTAGATGAAAAAACACGATCAAGATCGAGAAAAAGATCGTCAAGAAGAGATATTACCTAGACTTGCTTAATGAGGGATCCCGGAGAGGGGGGCTTGGACAGGGCGATGGCTTTGAGCTTGTCTGCGGTAGTCTCGGCAGGGTGCTTGCGGTTCTTCGTACCATGAGCCTCGACGGTTTTGGCCGGAGCCATAGAAATCACTCCGGCCGGTGCTCCAGCGTCCATCAAGAAACTGTCAAATAGAAATAAAAGAAAAGAAACCATAATCACAAACCCAAAAGAAGAAAAGAGAGGGAGTTATAGGATCAGTCTCGGGGTTGCAAGACCGGGCCTTGGCCAGAATCAACACCATTGATGCGCTCACCTTTCCTTCTTTGGGAGAGAAGAATAATGGCAGAAGAAGGTCGGCGTTTTATTGAAGAAATGAGGAACAATAAGAGGCAGAATCGAGTGTTGGGTAGAGAGGAAGTTGAGAGAGAAGAGTGAAATGATGGTTGCTTCGTCCGTCCAACTTACTGCTGGAAAGGAGGGGGTTTTGTGATTTGACGGCTCATTGGGCATTACTGCGGCGCTTCGATCGGGGTAGTCTACCGTCACTCTACTACGGAGTAATTTAGTGCATGGCTGGTGGACCCTAATGCTGGCTGTCCCACACGTCGGCGAAAGTGAGTAATTTAGTGCATGGCTGGAGGAGGATCCGCACGGTAGAGCTTGTCCACTGTTTTTCAAAAGAAAAAATGATTACAGTAAGCATTTGCACTCTTACGACGGAGGAGTGCGAAACACGGCAGTCACTTGAACATACACAGTGCTCCTACTACTAGGCATGTGCAGTGGTTCATACGTCAGTACTACACAATCTTGTTGCTAGTGTAGTAAGATAAGACGATAACAAATGATGTTGTGCGCATGTCAACTACTCCTATATGTAACAAATACACGAAGAGGAAACAACTATATTGAGATGAGAATGAAACCAAACACACCCACACGCTTTGTGCTACAGTGACTGATCTGCACCGTCTGAGTTTGATCCAACGGTCATGTTGCGCCGAGACATGGACATGCCCATGCAGAGGGCACCTAAACACCACCGAAGTCCCTCTGCTTCTCGAGGCGCACGACGTTGGTGATGCAGGATGCAACCACTCGTAGAGCCCGCTCCCGGTTGACGGGAGCCAGCTCGTCAAAGACGGCGTCCAATGGCGCGAATGGATTCCGGTGACGGAGCCCTGAAAGGATTCGCCGGGCAACGGCGATGGAAGCCCGCAACCCCTCCTTGTCCATCTTAGCCCCCACCATCGCGCGGAGACGGCTCAGCTCCTCGGAGATATAGGTGAAGAAGGAGACCAGGTCAGGAAGCCACAGCTCGTTGAAGTCGACCGGGTGGTCGAACGGGTTTAGCCTGACAGCCGGCATCGTCGCGCTGGCACGACGGTAGGCATCGCGCAGCCGCAACACATGCGTGGAAACTTGGTTCACCAAGTGGCTGAGGTGATCTTGGACCTTGTCGCGATCGGCCTGCTCACGCTCCAGCCGGCTCCCCTAACGGCCTATCGTATCTCCTGCTTTCTGCAGCAACGCCGCCGACGCCTCGAGCATCTTTGTGGTGGACGCCTGCCGCTTTTGAAGCTCCGTGAACTCCCGCACATAACGGAGGAGCATGGCACTCCTCTCCTCCTTGATCTCACGGTGTCAGATTTTGGGTTCCAGCGTACCCTTGAGGTTCGAACATTGGGGTGCGCATGGAGATTTCGCCTTCTACCTACCTGCACCCCTCCGCCTCGCTAAGATCTAAGCTATGGAAAGAACAGCACAAGAGACACTGGGTTTATACTGGTTCGGGCCATCGTTGTGGTGTAATACCCTACTCCAGTGTGTGGTGCGGTGGATTGCCTCTTGGGCTGATGATGATGAGCAATACAAGGAAGAACAGCCTCGCGAGGGTCTGTTCTTTGCTGGGGGGATGAACTGCTAGGAGGAGTTCAGTCACCCTTCTCTCTCTCTCTCTCTTCTTGATTCTCTCTCTGATTTTGATCCGATCTCCGATCTCTCTTCTACCCTGTGGGTGGCTAGTCCTATTTATAGGCAAAGGCCCTTGGCCTCTTCCCAAATATTGAGCGGGAAGGGCGCCAACAATTGGCCATTTTGAAGGGGAACATCTGGTACACTTATCCTGACTAAAGTTGGTCCTCGCCTGCCAAAGGCTCTGGTGGTGACGCTGGCTTGGGCTCCACAATGACTTCCTCCCTGCCGTTGGACTGGTCTTGGTCTTGTTGCACCGAAACGGGTGCCTTTGCTTGATGCTCTCGCCTGCGCTTGCTCCCTTTGCACCAAAGAGGAAAGGAGGACACTGCGCGGCTGGCGCCCGCCTGGCGCCTTTGGTCGTCATGGCTTGCGTCACGGGCACCTCGTGAGGTACCCCGCCTTGATCTCTCCGCCTCCTCGTGAGCCAGCCTGATGAGGCCGTGCCTGAGGAAGCTCCATGTCGTTCGCCCCGCGAGGCTTGGCCCCTCACGAGGGTCTTGGGTCTGTGTTGATGAAGATGGGCCATGCTGGGCCCCTCCTCGAGCCACGCTGCAGGCCGCAGGCAGGCAAGTCTGGGGACCCCCGTTCCCAGAACGCCGACACACGGAGCTCCATGTCCTTGGCCCTGAGCTCCGCATCCTTGGCATGGAGCTCCTATGTCAGGAGCCTCACCTCGGACTCCGTGATCTGCGGCACCGCCATGGCACCAGGTAGAAGCAATGGGGAGAGGAAGCAAAGGGAGCGAAATGGCTGAAAGGCAATGCAATCTGCGGGAAGGCGGAGGGAGCGGGGAATCTTTTGGTTTTCACACGGTAAAACACCAGTCGACGACTTCTCACATCAGGGAGCGGTGGGTTTTTACAGGCGGAGTCATCGTGACTAATTGCTGCCGCGCCTGCTCCCGTCAATCAAAAAAATTAAAAAACTTGCCGCGCCTGCTCCCGTCAATCAAAAAAAATAAAAATCCTGCCGCACCCAAACACCAGAGCAATGCCGCGGTGGATATTTATATTTACTTGCCGGCAAGTAGATAAAAAAAGGGGTGAAAAAACAAATGTGGCGGCGGCCTAGCTAATCGGTCGAACTAGCCCAACTAGCTAGCCACCGTGCTTCACTGATGTACTCGGCAGGAAAGGTGGTCTTTCGTGATTTGATGACTCATTTACTTGCTTCGGCGCTACGACCGAGGAGGACCCGAAAACGCGCGGTAGGGCATCCCACATCAGGAAGAATATATGCGTGCACCACCCGGGAGGACCCCGAAACCGCACGGTAGGGTGTGCCACGTCTCGGCACGGAGGAAAAATGTGCGTGTAAAAATATACTGTATCAGACGTAGTACCTATGGTTCGACCTCGGGACCCAGCCAGTCGGTCGAAAACACCCCACTAGCCACACAGCTTCATCATGCAAACGTGGCACAGAGGATAGATGTGGTTAGCTCCGTCTGGACCAGCCACAACATCTCTTGTTCTAGGTGATTCTTCTATTTTCCAAGCTTTTTTTAGTAGTAATAACACCACGGCAAGCTAGCGCCGCTCTTTGTGTGTGCCCGTGCAAAGGTTAGATGATGGAGAGAAGAGAGATTGAGATCGCAGACCTGGGACCCACCAGTAAGTGAGACAATGGTCGTGCACGTGTTGACGAGGCACTCCCTCTACTCTACTCAACGAAAGTACAGTATAAATAAAATCAAGTTATGGGACAAAGCCAGCAACCGTTCGTTTTTTCAGGCTATCGACTTACGCTTTGTAGTCCAGGTTGCCAGTTCGAATCTCGTCTTTCAGATTTGTTAGTTTTAGGTCCAAATTTGATTAATGACAAGTGGGACCCCCGTGTGTTGTTCCGATATTTCATTGTAGGATGGTATTTTTGAACAAACACTTTGTGTGGTTGGACAAGTAACGGCACGAGTTACATGTATTTTGCAAGTTTACGAACAAAAATGACAGCGGCATAGAATATCACATCCACCCCGCAGCTTAGATACTATGGTGATACGAGTTTTTACACTGTTGGAAGTGATATCCAATGGCTTGGGAGTAGTCTTTGTAATTATGCGCAATTACCAAACTCTCCAAAGGTTTTTTTGCAAATAAAACATTCAGGCCTCGTGTGTGCCGCTGCATCTTTGATCAAACGGCTCCCCGGTGCTCATATTAGGTGCTCCCCATAGCTTAATTACCCGCTACGTTGATATGAGCATCTAGGTCGTATGATCAGTGATCATATGGCACATGCGTAGTACTTGTACTTTCTGCGCATTTCCCAAACTCTATCAGCCGTATATTGCAAAAAATTCAAACATCCTATTGTGGGCCGTTAGATCTCAATGAACTCGTATCACCATAGAATCGACGGTGCGGGAGCACCTCATACTCTCTCGTGCGAGAAAACATAAGGTGCTATCGCAGCTTGGATGCTACGGTGATATGAGCTTGGAGGTCATTTGATCTAAGATCCAATGGCATCTGAGCAGTCTTTGTGCTTGTAAGCAGTGGCCGGACTCTTTTGGGGCTTTTCTGCAAAAAACCATTCGAACCACCGAGGAGGTGTTGGGTCACAAATCCAACGCCTCCAAATAGCTTGTATCACCAAAGCATCTAAGGTGTGGTAGCACATGATATTCTTACATACAGGAGAATATGATGTCCTCCTTCATCTTAGATGCTATGGTGATACGAGCTTCGAGGTCGTTGGATATGGGATCAAAGCGCATCTAAGTAGTTTTTGTACAAATTGTGTGCAATTCTCAAACTCATCAAGGTTTCCTGCAGAAATATTAAGACACATCATGTGAGCTGCTATATCTCAGATCTACAAGCTCCAAGCAACTCGTATCAGCATATAGCATCTAAGGTATGGGGGCACATGATATTCTCCCGGGGAGGAGGGGTGGGGGGTGCACAACCAATCGGTGGCTGGGAGGGTGGGGACAAATATAATCTAAACAACCCTAAACAGAGCTCCACAATTTTATCTAAGGTCGAGGGGTTGACCCCCGACAATCATAGCTCCGCCTAAACAGAACATTTGCATGTACTGGAGTAATAGACTTAATATTCATGTTTTAGTTTCATGTTCATTTTAAATATTGAACTGAGGACCATGGATGTCTTACATTTTACTCCCTTCGTTCCCAAATATTAGTCTTTTTAGAGGCTTCAAATGGACTGGCACATACAGATGTATATAGACATATTTTAGAGTCTAGATTCACTCATTTTGCTCCGTATGTAGTCACTTGTTGAACTCTCTAAAAGACTAATATTTAGGAATAGAAGGAGAATTTTTGAATTTGTGTCATACATGCATGGTTTGAAAAAATAGATGCACTATACTTATTGGATTGTTGTTGTGTTTGTGCGTGTGTGTCTCTGTGTGTGTGTGTGTGTGTGGTCATATGCTTGATACATACAAAGTTTTCTCACCTCCATGTTGTTCATCTTTTAAATTTGAATTTGCATTGGAAAACTTACTAGGGATACCATGAAATGTGAAATCCACGTTGAGATCACTATATCACAAACTCACTCTAATTCAACAACTCTTCATAAATCAATTACCACGTTGAGATTAGTATTTGCAAGGAAAATACGGGTATTGTAATACACATAGATTCGTTCGGCAATTTAAAAGGTTCCTTTCGTATTCTCGAATGGTAGGACCCAACGGCATACCAGCCAGACCTTGGCTCGTGTTGATCCTAAAAAAGTGGGCTCGTGTCCTTCGGTGGCGTGCGTGGTACGCACATTAGGCAACCCCATTACCCCAACCAGTCGAGCCTCAGCATTTCAAGTCAAAATATCTGGCGGCCAGAATTCCAGCCCTTGGAAATTCCCCTCATGTCCCCGGTCCATAATGACTACGGATGAACAACGGAGGGATGCTTTAGTAACTAGACAACATTAACTACCGTGCCGAGCACTGTTCAATTCCCTCGGTCGCCGCTCGTCAAGGTCACCTGTCAACTGCAATGCCTACTACTACTACTACTACTACTACTACTACTACTACTACTACTACTACTACTACTACTACTACTACTACTACTACACCAGGATGAGCACAAAATTGAGCCCGTTTGTTCGTTCCTAGTACTTGAGTTAATATATCAGGCAATGCACTGGTACGGAGGGATTATCCTTTTACTCTGCATATATAACTTGTCTGAAGTCTAACTAAGCAAAATGTTTGACCAAATCCTTTCTTAAGGAATACAACAGGACAGATGTACGGCTTGAAAATTTATTGCATGATGCAGGTTATGATATTGTTTCGAATCCTGGATCTTAGTATGGCACAAATATTACTTCGTAAGTTTTTTCTTCAATTTGAGACAAGCTGCTTATGACAAGTTGCACAAATGAAGAGCCAAGGTATTTTGGAAGAAAGACCTGTCACGTTAAGGCGAACGCTTTCACTATTGAAACCGTGGGCGTTTAAGTGCCGCCACGAGTCCCCGCGTCTCATCGGCAATCGGCAGGTGCCGTCCGAGCAAGCGTGTGAGTCGACGGGAGGCATGCGAGCAGACCGTTGCGCCGGCTGTCAGGGACGCGTGCGAGCAGACCACTGTGCAGGCTCACCGGGAGGCGAGCCCTTTGACCAGGCTCCGCCGCCCACCGTCGTCCCAACTGCTCCCACTTTTAATGTCGCTAGCGCCGCAGTTTAAAATCAACCCCGCACTACCCGGTACTCCCTCCTTTCCGGTTTATAGGGCTTATCTCAAAATATTAGTTTTTCCATTTTATAAGGCTCAATTTTGTTGTTTCCCATCACATGTTTAGATTACAAGGTAAATTAAATCATTGCATGCAAGTATTAAGAGAAAATTGACCAATGCATGTAATTTATGCATGCATGCATTGCAATTAATGCATTGGTAAACATATTTTTTTGAGAAAAACAAGAGCATTAACTGGGTGCTTTTGCAAACTACAAAAAGTATTCCACCACTCACCATCTACCTTGGTTGGTGAGATTTTTGAATTGAGCCTTATAAACCGGAAAGGAGGGAGTATCGCTACAATCCTCTCTCTTCCTCTCCGATTCTCCTGTCGTCTATCTCCAACTAGACTGACCTAAACGTACGCCATGCCGCATCACGATGCTGTGCTCTTAGTGTTCCAGTTTCCTGAGGAAGACACCCAGCCGGAGTCTCAAGAACATAAGGCACTTTGGGACGAGCTTGAGCTGGCCTTGCGGGAAGACGCCGTGCCTGTCCCCGCTCCCGTTCCGGCTCCCGTCGCCTCGACTGCGCCAGCGCCCATCCCCGTGGCATTGATGGGCTGGGAGCCGGACATTGTCACCGAGCTTGATCCCATGGGGTTCCATGAGGTGCCCTCCGACTTTCACGCGCCCATGCACCTGCCAGCGCATGCGCCTGCGCATGCACTGACGCGCTCGCACGTGCCGGTGCCCGTGCACCTGCCAGCGCCTGCGCCTGCGCATGCCCTGACGTGCGCGCCTGTGCCGGTGCCCGTGCACATGAATGTCTCCGCGGCGCCGTTGACAGCGCCAATCCCCGCGCGGGTGCCAGTACCCCCCTCAGCAGCATGGATGGCCGCCGTCGACCGCTTTCTTGCACCAACGCCAGTCGCCTCCTCCCGCCAGTCAACTCGCTCCGAAGTCCAGAACATTTTGGCCTTCCTTGAAGCTAGGCCAACATCCAGGAGTACATCAACAACGGCACAAGACGCCGCCGTCGCCGTCGGTTAGTGGCCCGACGACACACAGAGCACGGCAGAGGAGACGCTTCCCACCGCGAGACGCCCCCGCCGCCGCGGCGTAATCTAAATTTGCCATGAAAAACGTTCGGATTGCCATGCTTAAAATCCGAACGTTTATCATTTCTGTTTATTTTATATCGATCGTCGTATAATTTAAAGTCGGGGTCAGGCTGAATGAAATGTATGGTTTGATCGATTGAATGTTCTGCTAGAGCCATATCAAATTAAATATAAAACGTCATCAAGCCACATGTATTCCTTGTCATCCAACGACCTAGACTGCTTCAATGTCGAGCGATAAACACGTTTAGCGTGCAGTTAATTTCATGCCAAAAATAGTGCTAATCACATGACAACACGCAAATAATATCCTAGTAGTTAATATCCGCATGCACTTGATATACATCCAAATTAACGTGCATGGCACGTACACACTGACTAGTGCTGCTAGTACGTGAAACTGGTGCCGTGACTTGTGAACGCGTCCAGATATGGTCAACGGCAACATCGCCCGCGAGTTCTTCCTGTTTTCCCGTGCGTCTAAACTCAAAAGGGGAGGAGAGAGAGAGAGCACACATGGAACCCACCAGTAAGTGAAGACGTGTAGATATATTTTGTGCATGGGAGGAAGCAAGGTCAGCCGATCACATAGGGTCGCCGTGCGATCGAAAGAGTGAGACGGGTTGGAGAGAGTGACCTAGATAGACGATGTGCGTGAGAGAGTATACAATGTGAATAGGTCGAATTGGGCTCAAACATGGTGATATATCGTTTTTGTCCAAGAAAGAGCGAGGTCAATCGAGACATACGGAGAGAGAGAGAGAGATTGAGTGAGCGTGGCCCACCATGAGGTCGAAAGAGTGGTGGCGGCTTGGATGGACTGACCTAGATAGACAATCTGCGTGAAAGAGTATAGAGTGTGTCAATCAAGGCCCGAACAGGGAGATATATCATTTGTGTGTGAAAGAAAACGAGGTTAAACGAGACTCGGATAAAGAGAGCGAGATTGAGAGAGTGTGGCCCGCCGTGCGGAAGAAAGAGTGAGACAGTCCTGAGGGAGTGACCTAGATATACAACGTGCGTGCGTGCGTATGCACGAGAGGTTGGGGGGCTAGATAGGCAATGCATGTATTTAGCGCGAGAGGGTGAGAGGGAGAGGGGGGAGAGAGAGCTCGGCATGGGGTGCAATGGAGGGTGTGTGAGGTGAATACATTTGGTAACAGAGTGGAAAAAGGGGTTGTGTAGTTGAGAGACTTAGAGATCGAAACATGGAGAGAAAGAATGAACATGTGTTGGAAACCGATAGCTTCCTAAGGTGGTTAGGAGAGGAACATTGACCGATACAGGAAGTATGTAGCATTTGTGCGCGGGTGGGGGGGGGGGGCTAAAAGCAACATTTGAATGTACATAGTACGAGACTTAATATCGATGTTTCAATTTGGTGTACATTGTAAGATTTGAACCGAGGAGCAGGCATACGGGTAATTATTTCGAATTCGTGCCATACTAAGTTTTGAAAAGTTGAAATTGACTCAGCTTGTTGTGCTATTTTGTAGGTCATATGTTTGAATCCATCCAAAAGTTTTCTCACTACCATGGTGTTCATCATATACATATGCATTTGTATTAAAAAAGTAGCATGGATACAGTGAAATGCGAAATCCACGTTAGAATTGGAGATCGTTACGTGACACACACTCTAATTCAAATTACTAACTATGTGACACACACTCTAATTAAAATAACTAATTATGTGAGACACACTCTAATCCACGTTAGCGTGGGTACCGTTTTGATTTCTTTCAAATAACTCCTCATGAATTAATTTATAGTACTCCCTCTGTTCACTTTTATAAGACCTTGAAGACATTTCAGACAATGTGCAAAACAGTTCATTTTAAGTTGTTTGAAACGACTTACAATAGTGAACGGATGGAGTATCTCGTTTCGAATGACTAATTATTGCAAGGAAAACACGGGCATGGTAATACATACAGATTCGTTTGCAAATGAAAGAAGATTCGTTTGCATTCTCAAATGTAGGCGCACCAGGCAAACCAAGGTCGTTCGTTGTGGACGCTGCTTCGGTACCTTAAAGGAAACTTCCTTTGCGTCACTGACATGTGGGCCAGCCACCTGTTGGGCCCATATGTCATGGACACAAAGGCAGGTGCCTTAAGGCGCCGAAGCATAGTCCTGTTGGGGTGGTTGCGTGTGTCGGACGGACGCGTAGCACCCAGCCACCCCCCCAATTCCAGCCCTGCAAAATCTCTCTTCTCCACCGTCCCCTTCCGCGCCCAGATTGCTCAAATCCCTAATTCGCCGCCAACCCTCGAATCGCCCCTCCTCTCGTCTCTTTCCCCATCGTTCCCCACCTCTGTGCCGGATGACGACGACGAAGACGACGGTCGCGCTTCACCACCGCACTGGAGCTACCTCATCTATGCCCTCGTCCACCGCACCGGGTGGTCCACCGACAACGTTGGCCGCCGCAACTGACGTGCCTCACAGACACCGAGTTCCACCGCATCAGGTGCGCTTCACTGACGTCGTCTCCCAGTCACCGGGGCTAGTTCATCGAGCACATCATCGCACCTCCGCCCCCCGAGGCCGTTGGAGCTGCACCAACGGTCTCGTCCACCGCATCGTAGTGCTCCGCTGTCACTCAAGATCTGCATCCGTGCGCGGCCAGCCAACGCCAGTGCATCACCCTCAACGGCTCTGAAGTGACCCGCACTCTAGCTAGGCGAGCATGCCCAAACGCCAGCCCGAACTAGGTATCCACACATCACTCCCTTGTGCACTATTCCGACGATGTTTGGATATCCTTTCACTGCTCTCTTAGCTTACACGTCTATGCAACTCTGATCTTAACTCTCATTTCTTCTGGAGATATCATCTGAAACAAGCAAATCCATATTTCAGTGAAGCATGACGACGCTACGGGATCTGGTACACATCTTGCACACCCGTATAACCTTGAAAGTATCTGTCCTCCAGTACAACATCAAGGTCGATTCCTCTTATTTGATCAACCATTCGCGATGTCAAAAATGCAGAGGGGGATCCAAGGAGCACAAGGCCTGCACATCCAAGCAAGTGGTAACATGGACTTGTACATGGAACATCCCAAGCGCAAGCAGAGCTGCAGTGAGCCTATACAATGAGCTAGCGTAAGTCCCTGCATTTCATTTAATTCGTACTGGCATTCGTGTATGATTTGTGTGCAGTGGCTTATCCATGAATTCAAGTTACCAGGGGCGAACATTAACTTAAAAAATTCGAAAGGCACTTTCACTCCGGAAATCAACATAACTTGAGAAATGTGAAGCTACATGCACTTTGAAAACCAGCTAATGATCTAAAGTAGTTCAGATCATAAACACTAAATGATGCAAGCACCAAAAAACACAAAATGCAACATGGTGTACAAGGACTACAAACATGGTTTATACCTGCTTGAATTATTCGTTCTCTGCCTGAAAATATCGAAGTGTAATTGCACGTATAACTAGTGCGCAAACTGCATATCAATATATCTATCCTCCACAAGTATTCCAATAGTTTCAAACAACATATTAGAAAAGTATTTATGCTATGTTGTCATGATACAGGGACTTTCTGGTAGATGGCCTCGACGTTTCCTCAAGCTATGAAAATGCACTATAATTTGCTTGTCATCAATGCTTGCAAATCTCTGTCTCTCTCAACATAGTAGATCATCATTAGACACTAAATCCTTCAATGAGCTTGCAAAATTCTTGCATTAGATCCCTCATTAGACACTATATGTTCATCACCAGGAGCATGTAAAATGTTTGCATCAAATCCTTCATTAGCAGTCTACTCATTAGACACTTCAAGCTCAAGAACAACATGAGCTTGTATGTTTGCACCGGAAACTTGATTAGATACATCAGATTCAGTCAGTTCAGTATTGATTGGGGGAGTTATAAAATAAGTGGAAATTGGTTTCATTTTCTCATAGATTCCCTACATACAAGCAGTTTTACAACACCGTCAGGTTTAACTATTGGCCAGAAATTGAAGAGTTGAATTAGATATAATCAGGGATGTGATGTACCTGCTCGTTGCGCATGCTACTTTTACAATTAGCGACTATCCGTTTGTGCAAGCTCGATGCCATGCCCGTGCTGCCGCCGCTGCCTCCCACGCAGGCTACACCCAGGGTTGGATCTTCATCTTCTTGTCCTTCCATTCGCTTGAAGCCCGGCGGCCGCCCTCCAACGAGGGCGCGAGGAAGTGCTATGTCGGTCTGTCCAGCGGCGGCTAGGTTAGGAGCGAACCAGACTGGAGGCTGGAGCGAATGAATTGGGATTTTTCTTGCTGTCGATCGATATGGGAGGCGCTCGTTTGGGCCGCGAGCCTGCTATAGGGCCTGCCTTGCACTTATGTTATTGGCCCATCCAAATTGAAACATTTTTCTTCATTTTTTACATTGCCTGCTCGTGCGTTGGGACGAACAAAACTAGCGTGGGCCAACTTGGACGACTCAAACTAGGTGCACACTTTCCAGCCACCTGAGGCGGCCGCCCATACCAGCCCCTATGGTGGCGTCGCCCCTTTTTGCGTGTATGATTGGATAGTGAAAAATATTCCAGTGGCGCTTTTGATTTACCCACAGAATGGTTGAATTGCTTGTTTCTATGAACTGAGTTCGCCAATAATGTGAAGGATGTCAGTCTTTTCATCCTATTGTAGATTGCTTAGATCTTGATATGCCAAAAGTAATCACATGAAATATATAGTAAAAGCTAGTGTGATGTGTTTGGCTACACTAGTCTGACTACACGTCCTCATATAACATATCAAGGACGCACCATCTTACCAGATTAACCATTCGACTTACCCATGCAGTGTGGGAAGAAAGAAGTATTGGGACTGCGTATCCAAGCAATTGATGCCATGGACTCCTTCGTACAACCATGTAAGCAAAAAAGAAGTTGCAGTGTGCCTGTACAAAGAACTAGCGTAAGTTCAGTTACCTGCTTCTCGGAATTCTAGTTAGCCACTTATTGAAAAATTGTTCAATTACATTGCTTGGCTTAATTTATCTTGCTACTGATTACATAATGGCACAACCTATTAATTAATCATATTGTAGACTGCGCCTATCTATGTGTTTGATACTTACTGTTAAGAATTACCTGTTTGCCTTAACTTAAATATCTACTTGTTTGTTTAACTACTTTGCTGCTGCAACAGCGGGTTACAATGATGTTAATAACTACTTTTCAACATCCAATTGAAACTCTTTAATTACTTGTTTGTTTAACTGGTTTGCTGTTATAACTCCCAGTTGAGATGTTTTGCTAACTTCAACTTTTCTGAATCCAATTGGAACTTTAATGGCAAAACAGGATAGCCCAAGATCAAAGAGCGAGGTCCCCATGGACGTTGCATCATCCCACAGCAGTGGCACCGGCCCAATCGTGCATTATGAATTGCCAACTACTGATGCTCTAGAGGCTAAACTAGTGGTAGAAAGAGATTCTGCTTCTGCACTTAGAGATGAAGTTGACATGTTGAGGAAGCAAACAGCACAATCACAAGCAGTACTCAAGACAACCATTAAATATTTGGTGGATTTCAAAACGAAGCAAGCTGAGACTGACCAGATTGTTAAGGTCCTGAAGGAAAAAAGGAAATTAAATTCCTACTTGGTAAATCATAGGTGAAATGTTCTTTCCATAGTTGAATTACCTTTGTGTTGTCTGTTCATGTAATCAATCAAACCATTTGTTTTAGATATCATGTAATAATTGTTTTTTTGTTTTTTTGTTTGTAATTTTATTTGAGCACAAGTCTGTATTAATTGATAAGACTTGGAGACATTTCATTTGGATTGTTGTGCCAGACCTACAAATATGCCAATCGGGCTGAATGTGCATTCAGCAATACTAGTATAGATGGACCATAAGTGTCACGCATCGGAAAGGGCCAAGATGCTAGCTAAAAAAAGGATGTTGTTGTAGCCAAAAAAAAGTACAATGGCCTGGCTTATGCATGTTAGTTGATATTATTGATCCATATATTCTATAAGTGTTTATATGTCTGTTAGTTCCGTACATTGTTGGTTGATTGACTCGGTATTTGAATCTTGATACATCGCTTGTGTACATATCTAAATGGGAGTACACATTATGCTGCGTGTGACATTTGAGTTGGACATGAAGTGTTCCAAATATTCGAATTCACCTTAAACTGGATTCTAGTTTCTAAATTTGAGTATCGGCATTTGTAAACCATATTCATATATGACAGTGGAATACATCTTTGTCGTCCTTTTGAAGATATATAAAAACACATAGAATGATTTATAAAGATTCATATAGGAATACAAAATGGATTCGGATTTAGTTTCTAGGGTAAACGTGGATGCTTATTGTCCCAAAATTCGAAAGAAACAGCAAAATGTCCACTCCCACATCGGCTGCCCGAAGCCAAGTGTTTGGGAGATGGAAATTACTGTCTACCCATTACACGGACAATCCATCAGCCCGATTTCCACTACTCTAAATATAGGTAGGTTAGTAACTTCAATTAGACGTGACACGACCGCCTCTGAGCCCATTCCGACATGGTGGGCATCAAACATGGGCGGCAAAACTCATTTGATTCAAGCTCGTCTGAAAGACCTCTGTTTCTCCCTCCATTCCCCATTCATATACGGTGGGCGGCAAAACAAACTCTCCTCGTCCGAAATAGATGTAGGCTAATATTTTAAATCGGGGCAGATGTGTAACTTCCATCAGACGTGACACAACCACCCTACCTGTCAGGCCCGTTCATACACCGTGGGCGCCAACCGTGGGCGGCAAAACACCCTCTCCTCGCTCGAAATAGTTACCGGAAAATATTTGGGAGATGCGAGATTACCGTCCTATCCCCAACCGACGAGACGTCCAAATTTGAAACGCGGGATAAGTTCATAACTTTCCCATATTTCAGACAGGCGCGTCCCAAAAACATGGTTCCCCGTACCTCTCCCTCCATTTTCCCATTCATAGACCATCCGCGCTAGAACACCCCATTCCCACACCAGCCTCCGTCCGCCACCCCATCCATCGCCGCCGTCCTCCACCACATCCATCGCCACCATCCTCCAGCATGCCGGAGCACCTACCAAGACCGCGTCGTCCACTGCTAGAGATGGACGTTTCTCATCCACGGCGAAGGACCAATAGCCTTGCATCGCGTCCTCTCGCTTCATCGGCGCCGTCGTCCTCTTTGCCGGGGCCGCTCACACGACCTTCCCTTCCACCGCAACAGGACTTATCCCCCGATGCACCCGTCTACCGTCGCAGATCTGCTTCAAAGCCACCGATAGCCATCGCACCCCCGATGCCTACACGGCGCCGCAAGAGAGGTGGTACTTCATATCTCCTCAACTTTTTGATCTCAACCAGAAAATAGATCTTAACTTGGTTACTCTACTTTCTTTTCAGCTCTTAGAATTTAGTTCTTAGTTTGAAGCAAACAATGGATGCTAAATATCATTTCTCCGGTTTGCAGCTTCAAATCTGCCATGGCACAACCATAATACGGTTTAATTGATCATGCTTAGGGTTTAATTGATCATGCTTAGGGTTTAATTGATCATGTTGGTTCCGTGGTGGTTTATTTAATAGAAATCAGAGGGGAAACCCTCTTTTGCTAAAAAATATATGCTTAGAGTTTCCCCCTTTTATGATCACTATACAATTAGAATATGTGCTTCGTTTCATAATAACACTACTCCACCCATCAAGCTAAACAAGCTTAGTTGTTCAAATACGAATCTAATATTATTAAAACAGAGTTGTTTAATTGGTCAGCTAAATGTTCCTAAATTAGTTTCGAAAATGCAAGTTCGCCGCTCGGGTGTGTATCTCTGTGTGTGGTCTGGTCAGCACGGTTGGGGAGGTGAACTTTGCATATGCAGGGGTTTATAGGGAGACACTCTCCGAGTTGAAACCGCAATGCATTCCATAGATAATCTGACTACTTTTTATGTTTTCATGAATCTCAGATTCTGAATAGCATCATAATGATTATGATCTTGCGCGCATGAAAAGAATAAAGCAGAACAATGCCATGGCTGTCAAACTTGGCATTAAGGGACTGAAATCAAGTCTGGATGCAATGCAATGCAAACACTCTCCACCTACCGATTCATGCTTAGAATATGATCCTAACAGTGATTCTGAGCTAGAGGGGGACCTAAGTCAATGTAGCTCCCTAGTGGAGGAGTCAGAGGAAGATGCCCTATCTTATTCACCCATCAAGGTACTTGCTCTAACTTTCCAAGGTTACATTGCTCGCACATATCTTACAACTGATGCTTTGCATTGCTTCTACTTTGTTGAACTGCCATTAGCTTAGTTTACGCATCGTGTATGTGAATACGCCCTGCCTATCCATTTTCAGTACATATTCCATCTGTCATCATACCATATTTATCCATTCAAATGATGTTCTTGTGTATCAGATGTTCAAAAGGAAGAGGGCGATTGCTGATCGTGGAGGAGCACAAGCAAAGTATTTGGAAAAGGTAGTGGCACCTGATAAATCAAATAGCCCATTAGGTGTAGTTGCAATATCACCCGACCCACAAAATACCCCAACTCTAGCAGACTCTAGCCCTACTACACTGGTCATTACTGATGCCCCAACTCAGCAGACCCCAACTGCAGCAAACAGTATGATTATGCCAGTTGACATAGCACCAGCTGTACGACGCAAAAACCCCATTCCAGCAAAGAGTACACCAAATCCAGTTGCCAAATCCCTTTTCGAACCAGAGAGAGCCCCAATTGCAGCAAATAGGACCCATGTTCCATTTCTTCCCAGTTTAGAAGATGAAGCTTATGTTGTTGTCAAGAACTTTGTGCGCATCTTTCCTTCATGGAAAGATTATACCGCAGACAAAGAACAATTTCTAGTCTTCCTCCGCAACTTACGCGTAAGTAATGTACTAATGTTATTCATGTTCATTACGGCATATGTTTCTGCTGACAGAAGACACAAGATTTCATTCTTTTAAATAGGCGAGGCGCAAACTGGATTGTGATGACGAGCAAGGGTTGGTTGCGCTTTTCAAGCACTCGTTGATGAAGTATCGTTCCTACCTGAGGAAAGCGCACTTCGATGGCAAGCCTTTGAACGAAATTTCTGTAAAGTCTTCGGTGCTACATTTATCCGACGGTGACTGGAATAATCTTGTTACACATTGGTCTTGGCTGCAGCGTAAGGTACTGTCTATGATATCACATCACAATTTGAACTACATTTCTGCATTTGCCTTAATGTCTCACTTGTACGAAAACTATTAGCAGAAGAACATTCGTTCTCAAGGGACCACAGAATCTCGCAACTATACTGCACACTGCATTGCTCTTGTGAGTACCTCTTGCCCTGTATGACCATATTTACTTTCATAGTTGTTTGATTATGTAGCATCACTGCACATGTTAGCCTCGTAATCGTCCATTTGGTGGACATTATAAGATCCGTATGGACTCTTACATAAATTTAGAATCAACCCAATGCTTTTGAAGAGGTTTAGCTCTGCAGTCCTCTTGTAAGGACTGAACGTGGTCTATCACTGTACTTACATTAACAGCTACTCCCTTCGTCCCATAATATAAGAACGTTTTGTATAGTACACTAGTGTTCAAAACACTCTTGTATTATGGGAAGAGGGATTGGTTCATTTTGTAGCATTCTGCATCTTATCTCCCTCACCCACCATTTACTAAAAAAGATCAGATCTATATTTAATCTTACCAACAAGTAGAATACACAGACAATGCCAGCGCAGAAGTGTAGCCCATTGCTCTTGTCAGTACATTTTGTCCTGTAACGCTTGTACTTCCAGGGATTGGTAGTTGATTATGTAGCATCAATCTGCATCTTATCTTCATTATCCCCTACCCCTTCCAGTATTATCATATCTATAATTACTCTCTACAAAATGTAGAGTACAGGCAATGCTTATGAAGAAGATTCTATGCTGAAATTCTTGAGTTATCCTTCCCTTGACATGGAGAAGGGCATTATAAAGCCGGTGTTAACTGTTAATGTAAGTCAGTCCTTCTAAAGCCTTTATCCTCAACTGCTATTTAATTTGCCCATACTCCCTATCGTTTACTGCTGTTTAGTTTGCTGTTTCTACAAAAATGCATGTTCGTAAGAACCGTAAGTTCTAAGTTTTACTTGTAAAACCAAATTCTTTATTCATACCATGCACATTACTTAATACTCCCTATATGTATGCTTGTTTTTGTGGATCTATAATCCAGTGTGTGGTGAACCAGCCCAAGTTTTCACCTTGTCATCTCCTGTTTTATCTTACTAATGTGGCATATGATATGAACAACATGCCATGCACATTATCCGAAATAGATACAATGATTTTCATTGCCCTTCATCTATGCTTGTTATGTTGACATGGTAATCCAGTAGTGTGGTGAAGCTCCCCGCATTATGAACAATGCCAAATTATGCTATTGATATTTTGAACATACTCTTTATTTTCTAATTTGAAATTGGATAGAATTGACAGAACAGTTATCATCTTTGTTTATACACGTGGAAAATCTGTCATCTCTCTGCTTTGTTTCAGGGTGATATGCCTGATGGCATGCACAAGTCTGCTGAAGGCTGTGAGACAAACCCAACATATATTGCAGCAAAGAAGGCAAAACATCTTGAAGATAGCGAGACAACCCCAAAGTCTTGTCTTGATGCAGTGTTCAAGTTACTTGACACTAACAGTTAGACAAGCTCACATAATTCGTTGTCTGAATCAGTTCGACTTCTTCAGTCCCAAGTTCTAGCAGAAAGGCATTCTGCAACTCAATTTCGACTTGAAGTCCTATCTCTAAGAAAGATTGCGGAGAACACCAATGAGAACCTCATCGATAAACAGCTACACCTGGAAGCTATAACCGACATACTAGGTCGGTCTCACAGCCTTGCTCAGCAGCTTGCGCAGCAGTTCCCCCACAAGGCTAACCTTTCTTGAACTGTCTTGGAAGTGGTCTTGGTTCAATATTATTTTGTTACACTGCAATTGTGCCCAGTTTTTGTAATCTGCTTCTACATTGCGCTTTATGATCACTGGTGGCGAACTTCGATGCCCAGTGGATGTAATATACCTTAAAACCTTTATTGTATAGTGTAGGTTTATTCTAAGTTACTATGCCGTAATTTCTTTACTTTATAGAGTAGCTTTGTTCTTAATTCATACTAGTTACGCAGCAGCATGAAATGAACCCCGGCCGATGATTGTGCGAATCAAATCACGGGCTTTTAACAGGCCAAAATTGTCTCGGTCCTTGTTTGGCCCAATCAGATATCGGCTGCGAGCAGGCCGGATGCAAACAGGGCCGTAGTTAGGCCCAACTATATGACTGGCTTTTAACAGGCCGAAATTAATATAGGGCCGAAATATTAAACGGGCCCTTAACAGGCCAAAACTAATATCAGGCCGAATTACTAAGTGGGCCTTTAGCAAGTGGGCCCAAAAGCATAGTGTGCAGTTGACGGGCCGAATCTGATATGGGCCATAATTGAGCCCAAAGCCTCTTAAAGGGCCAGACCTGATCTGGGCCGTAATTTGGCCCAGAACGTGGTAGGCTTTTAACGGGCCGGATCTCATATGGGCCACTATTAGGCCCGGAGCGTGGCAGACCATTAATGGACTAGATCAAATATGGGCCGGCATTTGGCCCAAAACATGGCAGCCAGTTAATGGGCCGGCCTACTAGGGTCCTCAAAATCTTTTGGGCCTATAGCTGGGCCGGCCCATTAATGTCGGTGAAATCTCATGGGCCTTTAGCTGGGCCGGCCCATTATGACCCACAAGAATCTTGTGGGCTTTACCTGGGCCGGCCCATTATGGCACACAAAAATCTTGTGGGCCTTTACCTGGGCCGGCCCATTATGGCCCGCAAAATCTTGTGGGCCTTTAGCTGGGCCAGCCCATTACGGTCTGCAAAATATCGTGGGCCTTTAGCTGAGCCGGCACATTAGGGTCCGCAAAATCTTGTGGGCCTTCAGTTGGGCCGGCCCATTTAAACTTGTTGGGTCGTGCCACATGTCGACATATCATAGCGCCTATCTGACCCACTAACGAGCTGACACGTGTTTCGTCCGGCCAATAAGAATTTTACATGTGGAATTTTCCCATTGGTCGGGGCTGTTAACTGGTTATCGGGTCCAAAACCCGACCCGATAGCTTAACGGCGTTCCGTTATGGTGGATGCCACGTGTCGGTCACCCTTGACGAAAGCACTTCTGTGACGTGCAATTTATCGTCATCGAAGTGGACACTTCCGTGATGATAATTTTGGTAATGTCATGGAACACTTCTACGACAGCACAGGTATGACTATCTTGATTCTGTCATAAATTTGTCATGGATGTACATGCATGACAAAAAAGCGACCTACTGCGACAAACACATATCATCACGGAAGTGTATTCTTTGTAGTGATAGGAGTGTTTGGGTCCTTGTGCCAGAGATTAATATAGTCGAGGATCACCTTGGGATCCAGAAGTAGTGGTACATTTGTGCCTTTGGCTCTAGCGGCCCTGACTTTCCTATCTCTGATGATCTCAGCAAGTTCTTCATCATCAGCTTTGTCTTCTTTAGATGGCACTTGGAAGGCAAACTGCTTCTTCTGAGGACTAGGGCGAGGACCTTGTCCAGCAGTGGCCTTTGTCTTCAGCAGAGAGGGTCCCGTTGAAGAATTGGGTGCAGCTGAGGAACTAGCTGAAGCTCCTGAGGCAATAGAGATGCATGTAGTCCTTTGGCACGTGGCAAGATGCACAGGTGCAGAGGACTTTGTCGGAGTAGCTGAGGACTTTGGAGGAGCTGAGGATTTTGGAGGAGCAGGAGCAGCATGAGGAATTGGCCTTGAGGGCTTTGAGGAATCTAGCCGTGAGGGCATAGCCGAGGAACTTGGCCGTGAGGGCATTGCTAGCGAAGCACTGGGCTTATGAGCAGGCTTCTTAGGCATGGCCTTCTTCGGCTTTACAGAGGCCTCAACAGCAGCAACAGCAGCAGAGTCTTTGTTGAATTTCCTCACTGCATCTTTTGCTTGTTTGGCCAACTTGGCCTGGCGTTTGGCCCATTCGTCAGGATAGTCCTCACCGCGCTTGAGGCTGGTGGGATCAGCTATTTGGCCATGCGCCAACGGAGGTCTTGGACATGGAGGATTTAGTGCAAATTTCTCCATATACTTTGGAGTGACATATCTGTACTCCCTCCACTCTCTTGTCCATCTCCTCTCAATCTTTTGAATGCGCACCTTGCGCTGATTTTTATCTTCCTTAGAGGGTGTGCAGTACCCAGCATAGATGTCATCAGCGATTTCAAACGCTGTGTTGACCTCTGGCTTCTTTCCTCCTTTTCTGTGGCTTCTTGCCGTCAGCCATTTTCTTCAGTTGAGGAATTTGAACAATCGAATTCTCTGAAGAAGTATGCAATTTTTCTTCGAGGAACACTGCAAATGAGTTAAGTTGATGAGAACCTAGTGATTCAGCAGTGGACATGAGTACCTGTGAACAGAGTATAGTTGCGAGAATTTGGAGAGGTCATATGCGTTCTTAGAAGGTTTTGTAAAAAGAACAAGTTTGAGGAATTTGACTAGACTAGTCTTGAAGAATTTCACTGAGAGTTCTTAGTCCTAGGTTCCAGAGTTGTACAGATCATAAATTCGCACAACTGAGGAATCTTGAAGAGAAATTTGCAGCTTAGAGAAATGAATCAAGAACAGATGACATGTGAGGTGTTTAGTGTGTGAAGATTTGAATAAAAACACCTTTCAAGATTTTGTAGATAATCATCTGAATCGTAGAGGGCGGTAAAAGTATCTTTTACTTACCCTAAACAAAGAACACGACAAATTGTGAGGTGGAGAAGTGAAGTTCGTCTATGCAGATCTTCCACGCCCTAACTCGGCGGAGGAAGACTGTAACGCCCTTGATGCGGCTATATCTCCTACGTGTCGAAGCACGACTTAGAGGCATAACCGCTTTTGAAAGCAATGTTGCAAGTAAGGTAATCTTCACAACAACCCATGTAAATAGATAATAGGGGAAAAGGTACATAGTTGGCTTACACTCGCCACATCACACAAATACATGAATAACATTACAATCATCCAATTCACTCATGGTCCGACTATGGTACCAAAATAAAAGATCAACCCCAACACGCGACACGGTCCCCGATCGCCCCAACTGGGCACCACTACCGATCATCTGGGAAAGACACATAGTAACGGCGAGAGTCTTCATCGAACTCCCTCTTGAGCTCAAGCACATCGTCTGGAGAGGTATCATCGGTCCCTGCATCTGGTTTGGAAGTAATCTGTGAGTCACGGGGACTCAGCAATCTCGCACCCTCGCGATCAAGACTAATTAAGCTTATAGTTAAGGCAAGGTAATATCTGGAGCTGCAGAAAGCGACCAGCATATATGGTGGCTAACCTGTTCGCAAAAGAGAGCGAGAAGAGAAGGTAAAGCACGAACGAAGAACTATGATCAAGAAATGATCCTAGAACAACCTATGTCAAACATTACTCCAACACCGTGTAAACTTCCCGGACTCCGCCGAGAAGAGACCATCACGGTAACACACGCGGTTGATTCGTTTTAATTAAGTTAAGTTTCATGTTATCTACAACCAGATATTAACAAATTCCCATCTACCCATAACCACGGGCACAACTTTCAAAGTTCAAATCTCTGCAGGGGAGTCCCAACTTAGCCCATCACAAGCTCTAACGGTCAACGAAGGATATTCCTCCTAGCGGGAAGACCCGATCAGACTCGGAATCCTGGTTACAAGACATCCTCGACAATGGTAAAGCTAAACCAGCAACACCGCCCGAATGTGCTGACAAATCCCGATAGGAGCTGCACATATCTTGTTCTGAGGGCACACCGGATTGTCCAAGGTTCCGGTAGGCCAGCCCAGAGTTGCCACTGGTGGCCACCGGCAGCTGACAGGTTGGACCAACACTCAGAGGAGCACTGGCCCGGGGGTTTAAATAAAGATGACCCTTGAGTCCGCGGAACCCAAGGGAAAAAGAAGCTAGGTGGAGAATGTTAAAACCAAAGTTGGGCATTGCTGGAAGAGTTTTATTCAAGGCGAACTGTCAAGGGGTTCCAATTATAACCCAACCGCGTAAGGAACGCAAAATCTGGAAACATAACACCGATATGACGGAAACTAGGGCGGCAAGAGTGGAACAAAACACTAGGCAAAAGGCCGAGCCTTCCACCCTTTACCAAGTATATAGGTGAATTAAGATAAACAAGATAATATAGTGATATCCCAACAATAAACAATGTTCCAACAAGGAACGATCTCCAATCTTCACCTGCAACTAGCAATGCTATAAGAGGGGCTGAGCGAAGCGGTAACATAGCCGATCAACGGTTTGGTAGGACATGGTGGGTTAGAGGTTTCACATGGCAATATGGGAGGCATGATAAGCAAGTGGTAGGTATCGTAGCATAGGCATAGCAAAAGAGCGAGCATCTAGCAAGCAAAGATAGAAGTGATTTCAAGGGTATGATCATCTTGCCTGCAAAGTTGTCAGAGTTGACTTGATCCTCGTAAGCAAACTCAACGGGCTCCTCGTTAGCGAACTCGTCTCCTGGCTCTACCCAAACAAGACAAACAAGCAAAACGAACACAATCAACCACGTGCAATGCTCAAACAACATGATGCGAACATGGTATGCTATGCGGGATGCGATATGTGATGCATATGCAAGATTTGACAAGGAATGATTGAACCTGACCTCAACTTGGAAATCCAAGAGTGTCACTGGAAAGGTGAGGTGATTTCGGTTTAAATCGATATAAAGATCACCGGAATCGGATGCACAGTTTGGAAATGGCAAGCAAAACAAATATGGCACCGGTCTGCGATAATCAGCAAGTAGTCATCTAAATGCATCAAGGTAAATATGCTATAGCACTCAAACATGACAACAAAATACATGGAAGTGATCCATTCATGATGCTTGACAAAATATGAACACTGAGCTACGGCTAATTCATCCGTTAACAGGTTCAAACAAGCATGGAAAAAGTGCAAATGATAACAGGTTTCAGACTAGGTGAAATTAACACAAGTCTGGAATTTAACATCAGGTAGCACACTTTAGAACATGAAAACTACAAGCTACAGGAACTTAACATGGCAAATCAAGGCATGGCATGAAGTTACTCAAAGCACTTAACAAAAGTCCATTAGTGACCTTGAGCCAAAAGGGATCAGAAAATACGATTGCAAGCATGTGAACATGGCAAAAACATAAACAGATCTCAGACTTGGTGAAAAACTGGAGCATGCAAAACAGTTAACAAGTAGGCATGTTTACGAGCTCGATGCACTCACTACAGAGCATGGCATGACAAACTAAGCATACACCCATCAAGAATACATGGCATAGACGCTATACATGGCAAGAACAACAACATAGCATGCACGGATCAATAGCAACATCCTCGGCAAAATCGCTAACAAGTCAACAATCTGTCAGGATTCACGAAATAGCAAAAGTAGAGCTCGATTGACTCAAGCTAGGGTGCTCCATAAATGCAAACAAAGACATGGATGGATAGAGCCCCACAATGTAAACAAATCATTCTTACTGATCATCCTCAAAAGATGCACGGATCACAAGGAAACAACATGAACATATGGCATAATGACAAAATCAGCTCAAGGACTTGGTGAAATACTAAGTCCCTGAAATCAGCATTACCGATTGCACTACTTTGCAAGCTTGTGCTAGTCACCACACATATCACAAAAATACATGGTAAGCACCTCTGTAAAGATGGCATGGCATATAACAAAACTCATGTAGAGCTCAGGAGCATGTCATGCACACATTAATCATGGCAAAAATGACAAATATCTATTTGATGAAGCAGACTTGGCAATTTTATCACATAGCCCTCTTCTAACAGCATTTTGGGCATTAAGATGAGCTCAAATGAAAATGATGCAATGAGATGAAATGATGTACTCTTTGAGACGAACATTTTGATATGCTACACGCGCAAATCGGAGCTACGGATGCGGAGTTATGACATGGCGAAGATTGCAAAAATTCTAGGGTTAGTAGGAAAAAGTCAACCGTGGAGATGTCCCAGAACTGGATCTGGCACGGATTACGATGTTCACCGGAATTGGAGCTCGGGTCGCTGGACTTGGGGAGCTCCGGCGCGGCGTCGTGGAGGAAGGGCGCGGCTCCGACGCCGGTTGGTAGGGATAGCAATTTTATCCATGGATCTGGATACCCATGGATACCCGACCCAGTTGGGCAAGGGTATGGAGCACATTTCTGCCCATGGTTCCGTGGATATGGATACCCACGAATAGCCGGGTTGGGCATGGTTATAGTTTGTGCTCCATGGATATCCAATGGATACCCGTATGACATGTGGGGTCATATGCCAGTGACAGTAGAAAGAGCGAATCAATGGGAAATGGCAGGAAATATGCAACTTGTGCCATGAGCTATATGCTACATAATCAACCTCTGTTATGTCGCACTTAAGGACTCATCGTATTACTTCTTACCTACTTATGCATGTAGCTTATGTTGTCATTTCTGAGTGAATGATGATGAGTTGATTTGATATTTGGGAAGGCTTCATGCTGACTTTTCTATGCCCGTGGAGCTCCATGGGTATGTGGGTATCCAGCGGGTTTGGGCATGGGCACAAGTTGTGCCCATGGATAATTTGGTGGATGGGTAGAGGGTATGAAGATGTGGCATGAGTTGGATTTGGACCAGCTCCACCCGCCCCAAACCCGACCCATTGCCATCCCTACCGGTTGGTGGCGCGGACTAGGCGGCGGGGACGGTGGCGCACCTTGTCGGAGCGTCGGGATGCCGTGGCGACGTCGGCGAGGTAGGGGGCGGCGAGGTGACGACGGAGACCGCGGTGGCCTGCGATGGCGGGCGCGGTGGCGCGAGGTGAAATCCGGCGAAGGCGAGCGCCGGCTCGGGGAAGAAGAAACGGGCGCGGGCGGCGCTCGGCTCAGGTCGGGGAGGGCCGCGCGCGGGCCAGGCGGGCCGGCGCGGGCGAGGCGGCGCTGCGGTCCCGCTCGGGACAGGTAGAGATGGCGGATTGGGCCGGCGGAGCGGGCGGACACGTCCGCTGCCCGGATTTTTGTCCGGCGGCGGCGGGTGGAGTTTTTCTAGGGTTAGGGTGGAAGAAGACCCGGGATTTTTGGAGGAAGAGCTATTTATAGGCATAGAGGGAGCTAGGAAGCTCCAAATGGAGTGCGGTTTTCGTCCACGCGATCGTGATCGAACGCTCTAGACGATAGGAGGGGTTTAGGTGGGTTTTGGGCCAAATTGGAAGGGTGTTGGCTGCAACACCAAATGAGGCCTTCTCGGTCCCTCGGTTAACCGTTGGAGTATCAAACGAAGTCCAAATGGCACGAAACTTGACAGGCGGTCTACCGGTAGTAAACCAAGGCCGCTTGGCAAGTCTCGGTCCAATCTGGAAATGTTTAACCCTCACACACGAAAAGAGGTAGAGAGGGGCACCGGAGGAGATAGGAGCGCTGGAATGCAAAACGGACAACGGGGAAAATGCTCGGATGCATGAGACGAACACGTATGCAAATGCAATGCACATGATGACATGATATGAGATGCATGACAAAGACAACAACACACGAAGACAAAAACCCGAATCCGAGGAAATGAAATAACTTAGTGCCGGAAACGGCAAGAGTTAGAGTACATATAAGGTAAATTAAATCCGGGGTGTTACAACACTCCACCACTACGAAAGGATCTCGTCCCAAGATCTAGGACTGGAAAAACGCCAGGTACTCATTACGGAGGTGATCCTCGCATTCCCAGGTGGCTTCACGGTCGGAATGGTGTGACCACTTGACTTTGAGGAATTTGATTGACTTATTGCGAGTCTTGCATTCAGTCTCTTCAAGAATAGCAACTGGGTGCTCACGATAAGAGAGGTCTTCTTGGAGATCAATGTCTTTGAAGTTGACGGTGCGATCAGGGGTCTTGAAGCACTTGCGGAGCTGAGAGACATGGAACACGTCGTGCACATTTGCAAAGTTTGAAGGAAGCTCGAGTTGATAGGTGAGATCGCCTCTCTTGCTAACGATCTTGAAAGGGCCACGTATCTAGGGGAAAGCTTCCCTTTGATACCGAAGCGACGAGTACCTTTCATTGGAGAGACACGGAGGTAAACATGGTCTCCGATCTCGAAAGCCAAATCACGATGCTTACTATCATAGTAGCTCTTCTGGCGCGATTGCGCTGCTTTGAGGTTATCACGAATGACTTTGCACATTTCCTCTGCCTCTGTGATCAAGTCATTTCTGAGAAGTTGACGTTCACCGATCTCTGACCAGTTAAGAGGAGTACGACACTTCCTGCCATAGAGAATTTCAAATGGGGCCTTGCCCGAACTCGCTTGAAAGCTGTTGTTGTAGGAGAACTCGGCATATGGAAGACAATCTTCCCACTTCATACCAAAAGAGATAACGCAAGCCCTGAGCATATCTTCGAGAATCTGATTGACACGCTCGACTTGACCGCTAGTTTGAGGATGAAAAGTTGTGCTGAAACGGATGTTGGTGCCCATGGCCTTCTGAAAAGAATCCCAAAACTTGGAGGTAAAGATGTTGCCACGGTCTGAAGAGATCAACTACGGAATACCATGCAGAGAGACAATCCGAGAGGTATAAAGCTCCGCCAATTGAGCTGCAGTGATAGACTCTTTGATAGGCAGGAAATGAGCCACTTTAGTGAGTTTTTCGATGACAACGAATATAGCATCATTGCCACGCTTGGACTTTGGAAACCCAATCACGAAGTCCATCTCAATGTGGTCAAACTTCCATTCTGGAATGGCAAGAGGTTGGAGGAGACCAGCTGGTCGTTGGTGTTCTGCCTTCACTCTTCTGTAGACATCACATTCATTCATGAACTGAGCAATCTCGCGCTTCATTCGAGTCCACCAATAAGCCTGCTTGAGGTCCTGGTACATCTTCGTACTCCCAGGGTGGATAGAGAGGAGTGAATTGTGAGCCTCGTTCATAATGACTTTACGCAGGTCACCTTTAGGCACAACAATGCGATCCTCGAATAAGAGAGTATCCTTGTCATCAAGGCGATAGCACTTGTACTTGGATTGACTCTTGGCAATCCCAATCTTCACCTTCTTCACCATAGCATGAAGAAGTTGAGCCTCGCGAATATGATCTTCCAAAGTAGGAGAGACTTGAAGGTTGGCGAGGAAACCTTGAGGAACAACTTGCAGGTTGAGTTTGCGGAAAGCTTCACAAATCTCGGGTTGGTAAGGCTTGAGAATCAGACTGTTGCAGTAAGCCTTCCTGCTCAATGCGTCAGTAATTACATTGGCCTTGCCTGGAGTATATTCGATACTCGGATTATACTCTTGAATCATTTCGACCCAACGAGTCTGCCTGAGGTTGAGATTAGGCTGAGTGAAGATGTACTTGAGACTCTTATGGTCAGTGAAGATGTCCACTTTTCTTCCCAATAAGAGATGTCTCCAAGTCAAAAGAGCATGCACAACTGCCGCCAACTCGAGGTCATGAGTGGGGTAGTTCTTCTCGTTGGGCTTCAACTGGCGAGAGGTATAAGCCACTACTTTCTTCTCTTGCATCAACACTGCACCAAGACCTTGAAGAGAGGCATCGCAGAAGATCTCGAACGGTTTGGATTCATCAGGAGGAGTCAGAACTGGAGCAGTGACTAATTTCTCTTTCAAGGTGTTGAAAGCGATGTCACATTCCGGAGACCAATCGTACTTCAGGTGCTTCTGGAGAAGGTTTGAAAGAGGCTTGGCGATCTTTGAAAAGTTCTCAACGAACCTTCGACAGTAGCTTGCGAGACCAAGGAAGCTGTGGAGTTGTTTCACGTTCTGAGGTGGTTCCCAATTCATAATTGCAGACACCTTCTCAGGATTCACCTCTATGCCCTTGGCAGAGATGATATGCCCAAGATAGAGAACCTCATCGAGCCAAAACTCACACTTTGAGAACTTGGCGTAGAACTGATGTTCTCTGAGCTTATCGAGCACCAAACGCAAGTGCTTGGCATGATCTTCCTTGTTCTTCGAAAAAACCAGAATGTCATCAAGGTAGACCAAGACGAAGTCATTTGTGTAGGCGTTGAATATGAAGTTCATCATGCGAGAGAAAGTCGAAGGAGCGTTGACGAGGCCAAAAGACATGACAGTGTATTCATATGAACCATAGCTTGTTCTGAACACCGTCTTGGGAATATCTTGCTCAAGGATACGAATCTGGTGATAGCCCATATGGAGATGAAGCTTGGAGAATACTTGAGAACCTTTGAGTTGTTCAAACAGCTCGTTGATGTTGGGAAGTGGGTACTTGTTCTTTATAGTCTTCTTGTTCAATGGATGGTAGTCAAGACAAAGTCGGTCCGTTCCATCCTTCTTCTTCACAAAAAGAACTCCACAACCCCACGGAGAAGAACTAGGTCGGATGAGACCCATTCGCTCTTGAATATCGAGTTGCTTCTTCAGCTCCTTCAACTCTTCAGGTCCAAGCTTGTAAGGACATTTGCAAACAGGTTCCGTGCCAGGCTCAAGATCGATGACGAATTCAACTGGCCGGTGTGGAGGCATTCCTGGAAGCTCTTCTGGAAAGACATCTTGATATTCGCAAACGACTGGAATTTGAGAGATGGCATCCAGTTCACCCTTCTCATTGAGAGAAAACAGACGGATGGTATCATCACGAGCGGCAAAGACAATTACATCCTCAGACGAATCAGTCAATTGAATCTGCCTGGCAGCACAATCAAGCTTTGCCTTGTGCTTAGAAAGCCAATCCATTCCGAGAATAAGATCGATATCCGAGTCACCAAGAACCGTAGGAGAAGACAGAAACTTGTAGTCACCCAAAGTGATAGTAACATCCGTAACAATGGAGTTAGCATTCATGCGCCTACCGGGAGAGACAACTGCTATCGGTCTAGGCAAAACTTGCAAAGCCAACTCATGCTTAGATGCAAAAGGTCTTGAGATGAAACAATGTGATGCACCAGTGTCAAAAATAACTTTAGCTAGAATATCATTAACAAGAAGGTTACCCATGATAACATCTGACGAGTCCTCTGCCTGAGCTGCATTCATCAAGTTGACCTTGGCGTGCTTGTGGTTATGCTTGACCACAGCTGTAGTTGCCAATCTCACAGGAGGAGGAGGAGGAAGACGCCTCTGATTGAAGCATTTGTTGGCATAGTGACCCTTCTATTGGCACTTGTTGCACATGACCTCTGAAAGCGGACGGTGATACGGAGCACTTGATCTTGGAGCTTGAGACGAAGTCTTGTTCTGAAAGCCAGGTTTGGGTGGGTGGGAAGATCCACTGCCACCTTTTCTCTTCTGCTGATAAGGCTGACGGAACGGAGGAGGAGGAAGTCAATACTTCTGCTGCTTAGCCACTTCAGTTGAGGAAGAAGGAGTAGCACCTCTGACTCACTTCTTGGAAGCATCGCACTTCAGTTGAGCAGTCTCTTGCTTCATTGCCATGTTGTAAAACTCATCGTACCTCTTGGGCTCAAAGAGAACAAGAGCTAGCTGGATTTCTTCTCTGAGACCACCCCTGAACTGAAGAATATGAACAACTGAGGAATTTCAACTTTTGGTGGTGGCGAGATCCACCGTATACGAATGATGATTTCAGACACCGCGTACAATTGCCGTAGGGTTCTGAGAATCACATTGTTCATTAATTTCTTCACACTTAGAGTGTTATTCTTCATTGATTGAAGATAAACGTTTCTTCATGTGTTGCACATCTAAGTCATCAATTTTGCATAAGTGTTAGGATGAGTGTCCTTTTCAGAGAACATCCGAAGATTCTAGGATATTTAGCTCACTCCACAACTTGCTAAATCTCTTCTCATCCAAGGGCTTTGTGAAGATATTAGCTAGCTGTTCTTCAGTCTTCACATGCTCAGTAGAAATGCCGCCCTTCAACACATGATCACGAAGAAAATGATGACGAATCTGAATGTGCTTTGTCTTCGAGTGCTGAACTGGGTTATGAGCAATCTTGATGGCACTCTCATTGTCACAGAAGAGAGGCACATTCTTCATGTTGACGCCGTAGTCCATGAGAGTTTGCTTCATCCATAGCAATTGAGCACAGCAAGAACCAGCGGCAATGTACTCAGCTTCAGCAGTAGATAGTGATACGCAGTTCTGTTTCTTCGAGGACCAACAGACCAAAGATCGTCCGAAGAAATGACATGTACCAGATGTTAACTTGTGGTCCACACGATCACTAGCATAGTCAGAGTCAGAATATCCGATGAGATCAAAAAGCCAAGCCCTTGGGGTACCATAATCCAAGTGTTGGTGTGTGAGCTAGATATTGAAGAATATGCTTCACAGCCTTATGGTGTGATTCCTTCGGTGTAGCTTGAAATCGTGCACACATGCAAACACTAAGCATAATATCTGGCCTAGATGCACATAAGTATAATAAAGAACCAATCATGGAGCGGTATACCTTATTGTCGGGTGGTAGGTGCGACATATGCCAACGGGTGGCTTATCTTTGTGGGAACCAGTAAGACGTCGCCGGTGCCTGGAAGCGGGATGGGGTGAAGACATGCACGCCGGCGGATCTTACCCAGCTTCGGGGCTCTCCAAGGAGATAACACCCCTACTCCTGCTCTGCGGGGTCTCCGCATGCTCACTCGATGAATCAAGTAGCTACACAACGCTCCTTGAGCTGTTTTGGGGGGGGGAGGAGGAAGAAAGGGCACGGCTAGCCTGCTTCTTCTCCTTGTATGGTGTCCAGA
Source organism: Triticum urartu (assembly GCF_003073215.2). Taxonomy (NCBI): domain Eukaryota; kingdom Viridiplantae; phylum Streptophyta; class Magnoliopsida; order Poales; family Poaceae; genus Triticum; species Triticum urartu. The sequence continues at coordinate 43,920,703 of NC_053025.1, forward strand.
ACTAGCAAGGGGTCGAACCCTTTGCATGGGTGCTCCGGGGGGTTTATATAGGCCTACCCCCCGGGGGTACAATGGTAATCCGGCTGGGCGCGGGGCCCAGCCGTCTGTGACTGTGCTTGCCGGCTCCTGCGCCGGCTGCTGGGGCCCGCCGACTGGTGGGTCCCGCCGGCTGCCAGCTACTTGGTCAGCAAGCGGGCCCCAATGCCCCGGGCCTGGTCAGCGGCTGGTCACTGTGGCTTCATCTTGTTAACGTGAGCTTCATCGTGGCAAGCGCGGTTACAGTGCCGCCGCCTGCCGGACGATCGCTGTAGCCTTACCGCGTGTTGTCTCCTTAATGGGGCGTCTCCTTCGAGGGAGGCGGCGAGCCGGCTGCGGGCAGCCTGCTCCGTCTTGGGCCGGCTAGTTGGGAGCGCAGCCGCCTTCGGCCGTCTCTCTGCGCAAAGGGGCCCACCGCCTGTGGGCCGCGCTGGCGGCCCGTCGTGGGTGAGGCCAGGGTCAACATGGCAACAGTGCTGCGCCGGACGGGTCATGCCTACCCCGTACGGCGCACTGTGCCAGGCGTACCCCGGGATTCGAGGGGGGTAGACTCTTCTGTAGCCACGCCCCGTCGTACCGCCGTTAGGTGGGTGCAAACTTCGTGGGTACGGTCTTGACTGCTTTGCGGGGAGCCGGCTCGAAGGAGTCGGCCTTCTCACAGCTGGTGTCTTGGAGTCGGCCCTCTCATGAGGGTCAAAGTTGGACCGCCTTCCGAAAGCCGGCCTAGATCGCAGCCGGCTAGGGGAAGGCGGCCCTATGTCTTGGATTCTTGAGAGCCGGGCTGGCTCGTAGTTTTTGCAGAAGTGCCAGGGGAAGCCGGCTAGGCTACCCATGGCTATTTACTCCGACAGTAGTCCCCGAAGCTGATCGAGCTCCGAGGTGAACAAGGGAACGAGAAGCTTGGTCAGCTTCCTATCCTGAAGAGCTGGCTTCGCAGCGTACGCCGACTTCAGATAACCCCGCGTAGGCGGGAGGAGAGGGGGCCTGCATGCTAACCACGGGCCCTCTCGCGGCCACGTGGCGGCAGGATCCTGCGAGCGCACGCGCGCGATGGGACGCCGCCGCAGGCCCGGGCCCGCCACCCGCGAGCCTCGGTCCGGGCGCGGATCTCCCGTGGCCCACAGGGCCGCTCGCCTTCTCAAGGCAGTTTTCGTCTCGCCATTAAGGATTGGTAATCGCGGGGCGTGGGAAGTGGGCACGATCGACCCCCACGCTTCCCCACGCCACGCCTCCTCGGCTCCGCCACGTGAGCCTATAAGTAGGGGGAGGAGGGGGAGCGACAGAGGTTCGCGCGCTCCCTCCCACTCCGTCCCTCCTAACTCTCGTCTTTTTCCTCTCACTACCGCCGCAGCCTCCCGTCTCAGCGCCGTCGCGTCTCCACGCCACCTCGCTCCCATGGCATTGTCAAGCTCCTGGGACGGCTCCAACGTCCATGAAGATCACGTGGAGTTCCTTCGCCAGACCCGGCGCCTGCCCGGCGCTGACCGCGTACAGGTCCGCCTGGCGCCCGAGAGGGAGATCTCGCCGGCGCCGGAGGAGGGTGAGCGGGTCGTCTTCCGCTCGCACTGCCTGCGCGGCTTTGGCCTCCCGGCGAGCGAGTTTCTGCGTTCCTTCCTCGACTTCTACAACCTCCAGCCGCATCACCTCACGCCCAATGCGGTGATGCTGCTGTCGGCCTTCGTCTCCCTCTGCGAAGGCTTCTTAGGGCTGCTACCCACGCTGGAGATCTGGGGAGAGTTCTTCCAGAGCAAGCTCGGCACAGTCGGCGCCGGCGTGCCCGCCCCCTGCGGAGCCTTCATCGCCATGAGGAGGGCGAGCGAGAACAATCCGTTCCCGCCCATCCCCCTGATCCAGTCGGTAAAGGTCTGGCAGAGATCTTATTTCTATGTGAAGAACGTCGCCGAGCAAGAAGACTACATCAACCTGCCGGCTTACGTAGCCGGCCCGCCGGCTGGGAGGCAGCCCTCGTGGAGCTTCCGATCCCGGTCGTTGTCTCCGGCCGGGAACGCCGCCATCTCCCGGCTTCGGGTGCTGATTCAGTCGGAAGGCTTGCGCGGGGCCGACTTGGTGGCCGCCTTCGTGGAGCGCCGGATCCTTCCTCTACAGAGCCGGCCCCATATGATGTGTCAGATGAGCGGCCGCTTCGACCCAAGCCGGCTGAGCACATGGGAGATGCCCCATGCGGAGGTGGCGCTTATGGTCAACTACATTGCCAATTGCAAGCTCAGCGGGGACTGGCAGTACGGCAAGGCGCCGTATTCTCGCGCAAATCCTCCACCCGTGGTAGGTTTCTCTCTTTATCTTCTTTTTCGTCGTCAGCCGGCTTCGTGACGGCCGGCTTCTGACCAGCCGGTTCTCTGTGCAGAACCCTCTTCTTGCGCCGCCGGCCGGGGCGGCAGGGATCGAACGCCAGTACGCCCCCGACCGCGCGGTGGATGATGTTGACAACCCGGACTTGGGGGCGGCCGCCATGGAAGACGCCGTCGTGGGGGACAGTGCCGAGCCCGGAGGCTCAAGGTTCACCGCGAGCTTTGAGGACTGGCCGGACGACTTTGAAGCTGAAGTCGCTCCGCGTCGCCAGCCGACGGCCGACCAACAGGGCGCGGGCTCGTCCGTCGCGCCGGCTGCCGGCGGCGCGCAGAAGCGTCGGGCCGCTCTAGGCCTCTTCGGCAGTCGGCCGAAGAAGTCCAAACCTTCTGCCGCGGCGACGAAGCGAGAAGAGGCGGCCGCGAAGGTGGCCCGCTTCCGCAAGGCTGTGAAACAGCCCCAGGCGGTCTCGGCGTAAGCCTTTAATTGCTTTGCCGCAGTCTTGTCGTTGTTCTCTTTTCTTCGAATGTCTTCTTAACTTTTCTTCGCTTGCTGGACAGGGCGCCGCTTTCTCTTGATCGGGGCCCGGGCGGCTCCGTCGTGGGGCCGGCTGGAGGGTCTTCGAGCTCCCGCCGCGTGGACCCCCGCGCCGATCTTAGGGAGGCCACAGAGCGGAACGCCCGCTAAGCGCGGGAAGAGCGCGAGGCGGCGGAGAAGGCGGCCGCCCAGGCGGCAAAGGGGCAGGCTGAAGCGGTAGCCAAGGCCCAGAGGGAGGCGGCTCCCGCAGAGACGGAGGCCGGAAAGCTCGTGCAGCCAGCCTCCGTTGCTCGCCGTTCCTCTCCGAGCCGTGGCCCCCGACACCCCATTGCCCTTGGCGGAGGAGATCATCGAAGACCCGCCGCTGTTGGAGAGGGAGGAGGAGCCCGTGGCCTTGGCCGGGAGAGCGCCGCCTGCGGCGCCAACCGGCGCGGGCCAGGGCGGTCAATCGTCAGCGGCGCCGGAGGAGCCGGCCGGAGGTGAGCCAGAGAGCAAGGCCGGCCTCAAGGTGCAGCTGGCGACGGGCCGGCGTGCTGGAGGAGGCGCTGCTCCGCCGGAGTTGCGCCGAGCCGTGGGCGCAGGCCAGCTGGCTGGAGATCTGGAGGCGGCCAGCACCGCCGTGTCCGAGTGGACTCCCAGCGGGGGGACCAGCGAGCTGGATGCGGCGGCTCAAGGGGTCCGGAGCCGGCTACAAGCTCAAGCCGCCCTGCTGCAATAGCTCAACCAAGAGTTCTTGTCAACGCGAACCACTATCCAGGTGAGTCCTTCGCTCTTAGCTGCTTTGCTTTCTTGATTTCTTCCATGGGGGCGCGTCAGCGCACCCACTGGGTGTAGTCCGCGAGATCCAGGCCGACTGCTGCGCACTCGGGTCGGAACTTTCTCGACGGCCACCTTACTTTGCTTTCTTTCTAAACTTTCAGGAATACCACAACCTTCGTGCCACCGCCTTCGACTCCCAGGCTCGAGAGTTGAGCCGGCGGACTGACGACCTGGCCGACAGCCGAAGTAAGTACTTGGTTTTGTTTATCTCCTGTGGGGGCGCGTCAGCGCACCCACTAGGTGTAGTCCCCGAGATCCGGGCCGATTGCTGCGCAGTCGGGGCGGATCTTTCTTGACGACTCTTTTCTTATTGATTTTTCTTCTTCTTTGTCTTCAGGGGCCAACGCCGACTTGAGGAAGGAGCTTGGCGAAGCGAAGGCCGCCCTTTACACCAAAGAGGCCGAGTGCGCTGCCTTGGTCCAGGAACGAGATCGCCTGGCCAAGAAGCTGGCCGACCAAGAGGAAAGCCACAAGGCGGCCCTGCAGGCGGCGCGGGAAAGTGAAGCCACCTTGCTAGCGGAATATGAGATGGAGGCGGCGAGCTGGTCTGAGACGCGGCGAGCTCTGGATGAAGGCTTCGGCCGGATCGAGGACTTGATCGACGGTAAGTTGCCTTCCTCGGCCCTCTCCTGCCACTTGCCGCTTGGGTTTTTTGACTTATCTTGAGCTCTTGCTTGTTGTTTCTTGCAGATTACTTCCCAGGCTACTCCGCCTTCACCGCCCAAAGCATTGAGGCCCATCGCGAGGCGCGCCGGCAAGCGGGGGCCGACATCGCGCCGGATGCAAACCGGACCCTTGAGGAGCAGCTTCTGGCTGTTCAGGCACGGTTGCAGCCGGCTCATCGGATGCTTCGCCGGCTCCAACGTGCCGGGGCGCAAGTGCTGGCCGCCCTCTGGCCCGGCGAGACGATCCCCCACACTCCGAGCCGAACTGCCGACTGGATGGAAGTCGCAGTTGGTCGCTTCGAGGCTTGGAAAGCGTCAGCGGCCCGCCTTGGAGCCGGGCGGGCGTTGGAATTCGTCCGGGCTTGGTACCTAGGGCTGAGCCTGGACCAGATGCGGAGCTGGAGGCGGTGAGGCCGGCTATCGCCCAGCGGGCTTCAACGATCGCCGAGTGCACCGACATCAGCGTTTTCACACCCGAAATCGATGATGACGGTGTCGCGCAGCCGGAGGAGTGGTTCGGGCTGAACCCGACGGTGGGCGAGGACTCGGCGGAGGAGATCACCTCTAGCGACGAGGGCGAAGAAGACGAAGACAACGACGGCGGAGACGTCGAGCCGGCTGGTGGAACAACCAGCCGACCTCAGGCCGACCGTGCCTCCAGGAACGAGGCGCGTGGAAGCGCGCCCTCTGCGGGAGGCGGCGACCAAGCCGAAGTTCGTCAGCCGGCCGCTCCTTCAGCCGGCGCAACCATCTCCGCCAACCAGTCGGCCGCTCCGCCAGCTTGACCTGCCGTCTTTATCTTTCCTACTTTGTTGTCTTTGAACAATCTTTGTTAAGTTTCGCAGTTCCACCCACTGGGGGTGTATCCAAACTATGTTGAATGCTGGCCTCTAGGAGGTCTTTTTGTGTAAATATTATCATGTGCATGTTTGGTTTCCATTCGCGTATGCTTGTTTATCCTTAGGCTTTTTCCTTTGTCACCTTCCCTCTTTGGGGAGGCAAGTACTTGAGCTTTCTTGGATTTAAAGTAAAGTGAATGGAAACCGGCCGGCCGGCTACTCTGGTAGCCGGTCGGCGGTGTGGGAAAAACCGGCTTTGTTATATTAGTCCGTTAGTCCCTAGCCGTTTTTCGTGTGGGTGGTCGTTCCTACCTTTAACCCTTGCCAGCCGGACAGCCGGTTCTTCGAACTGCGACTTTTGGCAAGGGAAGGCTTAAGAGCCGGCACACTACTTGTCTGACTGCGGGTAGGACTTCTAATATAACTTCAGTCGGCCAGTCCCCGAGCCGACTAATCGGACTCGGTGCCGGACGGAATAAGTAAATGATACGACAAGCATGATATTTTTCATTCATAAATAAGGAATGGCAGTCCCCGAGCCCTCCTCGGGGAGCCTATTGTCTTGTACTTAATACAAAAGTTAGCGTGATACATACTGCCTTTCAACTATAAAATCGTCGAAGGAGGTTGGCGTTCCATGGCCGTTCCGACTCCTTGCCGGAGTCGTCTCTCTTGCGTGCCTTCGGCTTCTGTGCGTCGATCAGGTAGTAGGAGTCGTTGCCTAGAGCTCTGCTGATGACGAAAGGGCCTTCCCAAGGGGCTGAGAGCTTGTGCTGGCCGGTTGTTCGCTGAATCAGCCGGAGCACAAGGTCGCCCTCTTGGAAAGATCTTGGCCTGACCTTCCGGTTGTGGTAGCGGCGCAAACCCTGCTGGTAAATTGCAGACCGGCTGAGAGCTAACAGCCGGCTTTCTTCCAGCAGGTCAACGCCGTCTTCTCGTGCTTCCTTGGCCTCCACTTCCGTGTACATGGTTACTCGAGGCGAGTCAAACTCGATGTCAGTTAGAATGACCGCCTCGGCACCATACACAAGGAACAAAGGGGTGAAGCCGGTTGACTTGTTTGGTGTAGTGCGCAGACTCCAGAGGACAGCCGGCAGCTCATTGAGCCAACAGCCGGCTGAGCGCTCCAGAGGTACAACCAGTCGGGGCTTGATGCCGGAGAGGATGAGGCCGTTGGCTCGCTCGACCTGGCCGTTTGACTGCGGGTGGGCGACGGATGCTAAGTCCAGCCGGATACCTTGGGCTGCGCAGAAACGTGCCAAGGCTCCTTTGGCGAAATTCGTGCCATTGTCGGTGATGACGCTGTGCGGCACGCCGTACTGAGTTGTTATGTCCGTGATGAACGTCACGGCAGTCGGCCCATTCAGCTTCTTGATCGGCTTCGCCTCAACCCACTTGGTGAATTTGTCCACGGCGATGAGCAAATGCTTCATGCCGCCGCGCGCCGTCTTGAATGGGCCCACCATGTCCAGCCCCCAAACGGCAAAGGGCCAAGTGAGGGGAATGGTCCTGAGTGCCGAAGCCGGCATGTGTTGCTTGGAGCTGAAAAGCTGGCATCCCTTGCAATGCTTGACTAATTCTTTGGCGTCGTCCAAAGCAGTCGGCCAGAAGAAACCATGGCGGAAGGCTTTGGCGACAAGTGATCTTGAGGCCGCATGGTGGCCGCACTCTCCTTGGTGAATGTCTGCGACGATTGCAATGCCCTTCTCTTGCTCGACGCATCGCTGGAGGACTCCGGTGACGCTGCGCTTGAGTAGTTCTCTGTTGACGATTGTGTATGCTCCGGCTCGGCGCTGGACTTGTCTTGCTTCTGTTTCGTCAGCCGGCAGGTCTTGGTTTACTAGGAAGTTGAGGATGGACTGAGCCCATGACGGGGCCGCGACTTCTTCTACTGCCAAAGTGGCTACTGCCACCAGGGTGGGCGGGCTGGGCGGTGAGGTGCTGGAGTCAGCCGCCGGCTATAGTGTTGGCGCAGTCCCCGGGCCGGCTACCGCAGTCCCCGGGCCGGCTACCGTAGTCCCCGAGCCGGCTACCGCAGTCGCTGGGCTGGCTACGGGGGTCTTGGGGTCGGCTACTTGATTCTTCGAGCCGGACCTGGCCGCATCGGGTTCAGGTGGCACGAAGATGGAATCGGATTCCGGAGACGGCTTGATGGACGGCTTGAGGAGGCGTTGTAGAGCGACGCCGGTTGGAATTGTTTGCCGGGTGGAGCCTATTCGAGCCAGGGCATCGGCTGGCTCGTTGTCGTCTCGAGGTACGTGGAGGAACTTGCATCCTTCAAAGTATCCGCTGAGTTGTTGGACCAGGAAACGGTAGCTCGCCATGTTCGCGTCCTTGGCATCCCAGTCACCGGATGACTGCTGGACTACCAGGTCCGAGTCGCCATAACATAGGATCCGGCGAATGCCAAGTTCTTTGGCAAGCCGGAGTCCGTGTATGAGCGCCTCGTACTCGGCCACATTGTTGGAGGCGGCAAAGTGGATTTGTAGCGTGTATCTGAGCTTGTCGCCTTTGGGAGAGGTAAGGACGATGCCGGCTCCCAAGCCGGTGCGCATCTTGGACCCGTCGAAGTGCATGCGCCAATGGGTGGAGTCGGGAGCCGGCGGCAGGTACTGGGTCTCGGCCCATTCGACGAGGAAGTCGGCCAGTGCTTGGGACTTGATGGCAGTGCGGGGCTGGTAGAAGATCGTGTATGGGGCCAGCTCGATGGCCCATTTCGCCACCCGGCCGGATGCATCCCGGCTGCCTATGATCTCGGCTAGCGGGGCAGTGCATACGACCATGACGGGATGCTCTTGAAAGTAGGGCTTCAGCTTCTTGGCGGTGAAGTACACGCCGTAACACATCTTTTGGTAGTGCGGGTAGTTCTGCTTTGAGGCGGACAGCACCTCGCTCAAATAATACACCGGCCTCTGGACCGGCTGGGCTCGGCCTTCTTCCGGGCGCTGGACTACGATGACGGTGCTGACCACCTGGCTGGTTGCAGCGATGTAAAGGAGCATGGGCTCTTTCTCGGTCGGCGCCGCGAGGACAGGCGGCGTGGCCAGCATCTTCTTTAACTCGTGGAAAGCTTGGTCGGCCTGGTCGTTCCACTCGAAGCGAGTGCTCTTCTTCATGAGGCGGTAGAGGGGGAGAGCTTTCTCTCCGAGCCGGCTCATGAAGCGGTTCAAGGAGGCCAAGCACCCGGTGAATTTCTGAATGTCTCGAAGCTTGGTAGGGATCGCCATTCTCTCGATGGCCTTGATCTTCGCCGGGTTGCATTCGATGCCGCATTCGGAGACCAGGAAGCCTAGGAGCTGGCCGGCTGGCACCCCGAACACGCATTTCTCAGGGTTGAGGTTGATTTGGAACCGGCGTAGGTTCTCAAATGTTTCCTTGAGGTCTTCCAGCAAGGTGACACGCTTCTCCGTCTTCACCACGATGTCGTCCACGTATACGTGAGCGTTTCTGCCGAGTTGCTTGAGGAGGCACTTCTGCATGCAACGCTGAAAGGTGGCACCGGCATTTCTCAAGCCGAATGTCATAGTCAGGTAGCAGAAGGCTCCGAACGGCGTGATGAAGGCGGTCTTCAGGCAGTCATCCGGGTCTAGCTTTATCTGGTGATATCCGGAGTAAGCATCCAAAAAACTCAACAGCTCGCATCCGGCTGTGGAGTCTATCACTTGGTCTATCCTTGGCAGGGCAAAAGGATCTTTGGGGCAGGCCTTGTTGAGACTTGTGTAGTCTATACACATGCACCACTTGTTATTCTTCTTCAGCACAAGGACCGGGTTGGCGAGCCACTCTGGAAAGAAAACTTCCATGATAAAGCCGGCCGCCAAGAGCCGGGCTATCTCCTCCCCTACAATCCTGCGTTTCTCCTCCGACAGCCGGCGAAGGGGTTGTCTGACTAGCTTCGCGTCTTCTCGAACATGTAGTTTGTGCTCGGTGAATTTCCTCGGAACACCCGGCATGTCCTTGGGGGACCACGCAAAGATGTCCCGATTCTCACGGAGGAAATCGGCGAGCTCGCCTTCCTATTTGCTGTTCAGGTTTGCCCCGATGACGGAAAACCTCTCTGGGTGCTCGGGGTCGAGAGGTATCTTCTTCGTCTCCTTGGCCGGCTGGAAAGATCCTTGAGCATCATGCTCCTTGGGGTCGGGGGACACGGCCGACTGCTTGCCGTCTATGGCCACGACTCGGTCCAGCATCTTCTTCTCTTCGGCGATCACAAGGGACTCGGCCAGCCGGCTGCTGGCCGCGGCGCACTCGGAGGACTTCTTGTAGTCGCCGGCTACGGTGATGACGCCTTTGGCTCTTGGTATCTTCATCTTGAGGTATGCATAGTGGGGAACCGCCATGAATTTGGCCAAGGCAGGTCGGCCCAGCAATGCATGGTAAGGGCTTTCCAGGTCCACCACTTCAAACCAGATCGCTTCCCGGCGGAAATGTTCCTTGCCCCCAAAAAGTACATCAATCTTGATTTTGCCAATGGGGGTGCAGGACAGGCCGGGTACGATGCCGTGGAACACTGTCCGAGTGGGCGTGAGCTGCTTTGTCTTGACGTTCAACTTCTCCATGGTGTCACGATACAAGATGTTGATGCTGCTCCCGCCGTCTATCAACACACGAGAGAAGCGGGCGGCGCGTCTGTCCGTTGCAAGGGTGGCTTCCAGGACCAAAGCATAAGAGCCGGGAGACGGCATCACCTCCGGGTGGTCGGCCCGGCTCCAGCTGATGGGCTTTTCTGACCAATGCATGTGTCCAGCGGGGTTGGCAGCGACCACGCTGACTTCCTGGTGCTCTCGGCGTTTGCTGCGCCGGTCTTCGGGCTGGCTGGTGAAGACGACGTAGGTTGCTTGCTCATCAGTAAACTCGTCATGCACGGCTCCGACGGCGGGCCGAGCGGCCGGAGGCGGTGGAGGCGGGCCGGCGGGCGGAGGTGGCAAGAGCCCCTCGCCTTTAGAGATTCGGGTGAGCCAGTTGCACTTCCGGGTCGTGTGGTTGGACGGCTTCGCGCCGCTGTGGAACTTGCAAGGGGCGTCGAGGGTTTGCTCGTAGGATAAGGCGGGCTGCCAAGCCGGCCTGCCACCCTTGGGCTTCTTGGGCGCCGGTCGTTCTTCAGGCGGCGCATCTTCGACCGTGGCCACTTGCCGGCTAGCGGGAGGTGGCGCGGGGCCCTTGCGCTTGTTGTCGTTCGAGTTGGGGTGTCGGCCGGGTTCTCCAGCCGGCGTCTTGGGCACCGGGTTGAGCACCTTTCCGGACGCGTCTACCCGAAGCTCGGTCTTCATCGAGGAGTCGGCGGTGGCGTACTTGTCCGCTATGTCCAGAAGCTCGTCGAGGGTAGCCGGCTCGTCGTAGAGGAGTTTGTGCTTGAGGAGGGTGCCTTCTCGGCATCCGGCTGTGAAGTATTCTATGGCTTGCACCTCGTGCACCCCTTCACAGGAGTTGCGGAGCTCGGCCCAACGCGTGAGGTAATCGCGAGTGGACTCGGTGGGGCCTTGCATGCACAAGGAGAGCTGTCTGGGCTTGGGAGCCCGCTTGTAGGTGCTGGTGAAGTTGCGGATGAAGGCTTCTGTGAAGTCTAGCCAACTGTTGATGCTACGCGGCTTGAGGCTGTTGAGCCAAGTCCGCGCCGTGCCCTGCAGCATGAGGGGCACGTACTTCACGGCGACGCGCCGATTGCCGTTGGCTATGCTAACTGCGGTGGAGTAGTCGATCAACCAGTCTTCCGGCTTCACGGAGCCGTTGTACTTGGGCGTGTCTCTTGGGAGCGAGAACCCTTTGGGAAAGGGCTCGTCGCGGATGCGGGGGCCAAAGCAAGGCGGGCCGACATCGTCTTCTTCTTCCAATGCTAGGGATCGCGCCAGGCGGTCGATCCGATGACGGGCGTCGTTCTCGCCGATTCCTTCGCGGCAGCCCAGCCGGCCGCTGAGAGTCGGGTGCGCCACTGGCGGTGAGGCGGGATATCTCTCTCCACGGGGCGGAGGAGGAGGCGGGTCGCCCCGCCACTCCATGGCTCGGGGATGACCATCCGTGTCCCGCTCGATGGAGATCCGAGTCCGGCTGCGGCTGGTAGCCGGCTCCTTCTCGCGTCACGCGCGGGTATCGCTCGTAGTCGGCATCCGAGACGTCGCGCCGTGCTCTCGGCGCGGGGGAAGGCTTTCCGCGCGAGCGTCAGCTTCGTGCCGCTGCGTGGCGGCGTCAATCAACTGCTGGATGTGCCGGGTCATGTGGGGAAGGTCTTCGGCCTCCAGGCCATCCAGCTCGTCTATGGCCGCCTGGGCGGCACGCAAGTTCTCGAGCGGAGTGGCATAGACCGGGCGGTCGACTCCCAGTATGTCGGCGATGACGGCGCCGCATTGCTTGACAAGGCTGGCCCGGGTTGGCCCGCCCGGGGCCGGCGTGCCGAAGGCGGCGCGGTCAGCCTCGCGCCGGTAGGCCTCAGTGAGGCGTCTTACGGAGGCTAGCCTCCGGCCCTCTGCGAGGAGGGCGAGGCGGCGTGCTTCCAGGGCTTCGTCGTCGGCGTCGGCCGGGAGAGGAGCGGACAGGTCGTGGGCTGCCGCGCGCGAGGCGTCGCGGGCGCTCACGTCGGCCGGGCCGCCGTGGCCGACAACCATTACTTCGGCGGTGACAGCATCGTGGCCGTCGGCCCGAGGAAGCGGGTCATTGTAGATCGCGACGTTGGTGGGAAGGCGTCGTAGGAGGCCGTGTCGGAGTCGACAGGCATCGGGTCGGTGGAACCAACCGACTCCAGGTCCGCAGCGGGCTCGCTGGAGACATGGAGCTGGCCGAGAAGGTTGGCGAGGCGGTCAGTGCCCGCGTCGGAGGCGAGCTCGTCGGGGATGAAGGTCTCGTCAGGGAGATCGGCGAGGCCGCTTGCCGCGCAGATGCTGGTGACGCCTTGCAGCGTGTCGTGGCAAGCGCCATCGGGCGTGCCGGGCTGGCTACGCTCGCTGGGGAGGAAGAGGGTTCCCGTCTAGAACAGGTCTCCGAACGACGGTGCGCCTGGCCCCACGGTGGGCGCCAAATGTCGGGTGGTAGGTGCGACATATGCCAACGGGTGGCTTATCTTTGTGGGAACCAGTAAGACATCGCCGGTGCCTGGAAGCGGGATGGGGCGAAGACATGCACGCCGGCAGATCTTACCTAGCTTCGGGGCTCTCCAAGGAGATAACACCCCTACTGCTGCTCTACGGGGTCTCCACATGCTCACTCGATGAATCAACTAGCTACGCAACGCTCCTTGAGCTGTTTTGGGGGGGGGAGGAGGAAGAAAGGGCACGGCTAGCCTGCTTCTTCTCCTTGTATGGTGTCCAGAACTAGCAGGGGGTCGAACCCTTTGCATGGGTGCTCCGGGGGGTTTATATAGGCCTACCCCCCGGGGGTACAATGGTAATCCGGCTGGGCGCGGGGCCCAGCCGTCTGTGACTGTGCTTGCCGGCTCCTGCGCCGGCTGTTGGGGCCCGCCGACTGGTGGGTCCCGCCGGCTGCCAGCTCCTTGGTCAGCAAGCGGGCCCCAATGCCCCGGGCCTGGTCAGCGGCTGGTCACTGTGGCTTCATCTTGTTGACGTGAGCTTCATCGTGGCAAGCGCGGTTACAGTGCCGCCGCCTGCCGGACGATCGCTGTAGCCTTACCGCGTCTTGTCTCCTTAATGGGGCGTCTCCTTCGAGGGAGGCGGCGAGCCGGCTGCGGGAGCCTGCTCCGTCTTGGGCCGGCTGGTTGGGAGCGCAGCCGCCTTCAGCCGTCTCTCTGTGCAAAGGGGCCCACCGCCTGTGGGCCGCGCTGGCGGCCCATCGTGGGTGAGGCCAGGGTCAACATGGCAATAGTGCTGCGCCGGACGGGTCATGCCTACCCCGTACGGCGCACTGTGCCAGGCGTACCCCAGGATTCGAGGGGGTAGACTCTTCTGTAGCCACGCCCCGTCGTACCGCCGTTAGGTGGGTGCAAACTTCGTGGGTACGGTCTTGACCGCTTTGCGGGGAGCCGGCTCGAAGGAGTCGGCCTTCTCACAGCCGGTGTCTTGGAGTCGGCCCTCTCATGAGGGTCAAAGTTGGACCGCCTTCCGAAAGCCGGCCTAGATCGCAGCCGGCTAGGGGAAGGCGGCCCTATGTCTTGGATTCTTGAGAGCCGGGCTGGCTCGTAGTTTTTGCAGAAGTGCCAGGGGAAGCCGGCTAGGCTACCCATGGCTATTTACTCCGACACTTATGATCGAAGTCAATACCATTTTCATCAGTGCATAGATGGCCATTTGTGGGTATAGGAATTTTGACGCCTTTGCAATCTTGCATGCCGAATTTCTTCAGTACATCCTTGAGGTATTTCTCCTGAGATATGAATATGCCATTGCGTTGTTGATGAATTTGAAGACCTAAGAAGAAGTTCAACTCTCCCATCGTAGAAATTTGATATTCTTCACTCATCATATAGGCAAATTCATCACTATAACATTGGTCAGTATAGCCAAAGATAATATCATCAACATATATTTGGCACACAAACAATTCACCATCATAAGATTTAGTGAAAAGGGTAGGGTCGAGTGAATTGGGTTTGAAGCCTTTCTTCATAAGGAATTCCTTCAAAGTATCATACCACGCCCGTGGGGCCTGCTTGAGGCCATAGAGGGCCTTGTTGAGTCTGAAGACTTTGTCAGGATTCTTTGGATCTTCAAAACCTGGGGGTTGAGCAACATATACTTCTTCCTCAAGCTTACCATTGAGGAATGCACTTTTCACATTCATTTTGATATAAAGTGATATCATGATGGTTAGCATAAGCAAGTAATATGCGAATAGCCTCAAGTCTAGCAACAGGTGCAAAAGTTTCATTGAAATCAATTCCTTCAACCAGTGTGTAGCCTTGAGCTACAAGCCGTGCCTTATTCCTTACCACAAGGCCGTTTTCGTCTTGCTTGTTGCGATAGATCCACTTTGTGCCAATGATCTTGTGCTTGCGAGGATCTGGACGTTTGACCAGTTCCCAAACGTTGTTGAGCTCGAACTGATGTAATTCTTCTTGCATGGTCTGAATCCACTCAGGCTCTAGAAATGTTTCATCTACCTTAGTGGGCTCTGTGATAGAGACAAAAGCATAGTGCCCACAAAAGTTAGATAAATGTGAAGCTTTTGAGCGTGTGAGAGGACCTGGCGCTTTAATGTCATTGATGATCTTTTCAACTTGCACTTCTTTTGCAATGCGAGGATGAGCTGGTTGTCGTTGATGAATTTGATCAGCATTTTCTTCGGCACCATTTTCTTCAGTATTTTCTTCAGGTGCATTAGCTCGACGTTCTTCATGTTCTGGAATGAATTCTTCAGCAGATTTTTCAGTAGGAATGACATCCTCAATAGCCTTGAACTTGATAGTTTCCTCAGGTGCTGGTTCATCTATCATAGTAGGTAGGTGCTCTCTTTGCGAGCCATTAGTTTCATCGAACCACACATCTACAGTTTCAACAACCTTGTGAAGAACGTTGTTGAAGACTCTGTAGGTGTGCGAGTCCTTTCCGTAACCAAGCATAAAACCTTCATGTGCTTGCGATGCAAATTTTGAGTTGTGATGAGGATCTCTAATCCAACATTTAGCACCAAAGACTTTGAAATAACTTACATTGGGTTTCTTATCAGTGAGGAGTTCATAGGCAGTCTTCTTGAAGAATTTGTGAAGATATACTCTGTTGATGATGTGGCACACAGTATCAATTGCCTCAATCCAGAAACGATGCGGCCTTTTGTATTCATCAAGCATAGTGCGAGCCATCTCAGCAAGAGTCCTATTCTTGCGCTCCACGACGCCGTTCTGCTGAGGAGTATAAGGAGCAGATAACTCATGAGTAATACCAAGTTCATCAAGATAGTCATCAAGACCAGAATTCTTGAACTTAGTTCCATTGTCACTTCTGATGTGCTTGATCTTCACACCAAAGTTGGTTAAAGCCCTTGAGGAAAATCGTTTGAAGACTTCCTGCACTTCATGTTTGTAAGTAACAATGTGTACCCATGTGTATCAAGAGTAATCATCAACAATAACAAAGCCATATTGAGATGCCTCATTTGAGACTGTAGAATAATGGTTAGGACCGAAGAGATCCATGTGAAGCAATTCAAATGGACGAGTTGTGTTCATGATAGTCTTCGCCGGATGCTTAGCCTTTGTCATCTTCCAGCTTCACAGGCTCCGCATAAGTGATCCTTGAGGAATTTGACATTCTCGATTCCAATGACATGCTTCTTCTTCGCAAGCGTGTGCAAATTCCTCATGCTTGCATGACCAAGTCGTCGATGCCAGAGCCAGCCTTCTAAAGCTTTTGCAAGTAGGCACACGGCTCGTTGTGGTCCTGTAGAGAAATCAACAATATACAGGTCTCCTCTCCTAAAGCCTTCGAAGACTTTGGAATTGTCAGATTCCATAACCACAACGCACCGGTACTTGCCAAAGACAACAACCATATCAATATCGCAAAGCATTGAGACAGACATGAGGTTGTATCCTAAGGACTCGACAAGCATGACTTTCTCCATGTGTCTATCCTTTGTGATCGCAACCTTACCTAGACCCAATACCTGACTTTTGCCTTTGTCAGCAAAGATGATATGCTTCAGATGCGACAGAGATAATGGAGCATCCATCAATAGATTCTTGTCACCAGTCATGTGATTTGTACATCCACTATCGAGGACCCACTCAGTGGCTTTGGGTTGATCATCCTGCAGATGAATTAGTGCATCTTACAAATTCATATACTTCATCAGTGAAGAATATGACATCAATTCATCAGATCAATTTCATCAAGAAATAAAACAGATAAAGCAGTATGAGGACGTGAGAAATGAAAGTTCATTTCTTCATGGTTAGCATGCGTCCTATCAGGCACACTCGGGTCTCAAGCAAATTCTTTAGACGATTACGTACGTCTGGAGACTTGACCCTGCAGAAGAGATTAGTTCTTTTTCTTCACCACCCACATCTGAAGGGGTGGCAAAGAGTTCATCACTCTGTGAGCTCCATACGAGAAATGTGGCATAGACGCCAACCCATTTCGTTTCACATAAGAGGGGTTAGGATAAGCATATGAATAAGCAGAGAAATTCTTCGAGGACTTATGAACATAATAATTAGAAGAATAATTCTCATATGCATAGCCCTTAGCTCTTCCCTGTGAAACAGAGTTGTTAGCATGATGATATTCATCTAAGGACTTTGATCCTTTTGAGGAATTTGGTCCATATGAAGAATTTGATCTGGGGTTCCTATTCTTCACATGTGGTGTCCTGAGGACATTCACCTGAAGACTTTCAAGGCACCTTTTGGGAACCTAGATTTTCTTCATAGGGGAACCGTTACTGCAGTTAGTACCAACATATCTAGCAAATACTTCATCATTCTGATTTTTGAACAGTTTATAGTTGGAGTCAATTGACTCTTCATCAGAATGAGGGGATTCACATGCAAAGCCAGATAAGTTAGATGGATCAACTGGAGGTCCCTTTGCAGCAACCCATGAGGTTTTGGGGTACTGCTCAGGCTTCCAATATGTACCATCAACATTTAGTTTCCTCTCAAAGGCAATACCCTCTTTCCTAAGGTTCCTGTTGAGGATCTGCTTTTTAAGCACATCACAAAGAGTCTGATGCCCTTTGAGGCTTTTATACATGCCTGTCATGTATAATTCCTTCAGCCCTGCATTGTCAGTGATACTAGCAATGTCCTCAGATGAGGAATTAGTGATAGCAGAGGCAGGTGAAGAATTTGAAACATTAGCAGCATTTGAACATTCAGGTGAAGAATTAGCAGATTCACGTTCAATGCATTTCAAACAAGGAGGAACAAATTCTTCCTGAGAAGCGCTGATTTGTTGAGCAAGTAATGAATCGCGCTCCTTCTGAAGATCTTCATAACTCACTCTTAGCTTTTCAAGATCTTGCTTTCTTTGAAGAAATTCATAAGAAAGCTTCTCATGATCAGATAAGAGAGTGTTATGATGACCTTGAAGGTTGTCAAACCTAGTGTGAAGTCTCTGAAGATTTTTAGTCAAGGCTTTAGTGTGATCGATTTCTTCACCCAACATATCATCACTTTTGTCTAGCATGTTTTGAACCTTTTCAAAAGCCCTTTGTTGTTTTACAGAAATCTTAGCAAGTTTAGAATAACTGGGCTTGAGGTTTTCATCAGATTCATTCTCACTTGATTCAGAGGAGGTATATTTGAGTACCTTGGCACCCTTTGCCATGAAGCAATAGGTGGGAGCGTAGTCATCATTGCCTTCACCAGCCTTGTTGGTGAGGTCATTTTCTTCAGTGTTGAAGATAGACTTGCTGACGAAGGCAGTAGCGAGGGCTAGGCTCACCACACTGGATTCGGACTCCTCAGATGCCTCCTCTTCCTCATTTTCTTCAGATCAGCCTCAGAGTCCATTTCCTTGCCAATGAATGCCCGAGCCTTCTTCGAGCTGCTCTTCTTGTGAGATGAATACTTTGAGGATTTTGATGATGAAGATTTTGAGGATTTCTTCTTTTTCTTCGCATCATCAGAACTGTAATCCTTGTATTTCTTCTTCTTTGATTCCTTTTCCCACTGAGGACAATCTTGAATGTAATGTCTAGGTTTCTTGCATTTGTGACAAAGCCTCTTCTTGTTGTCACTGGATGAGCAATCATTTCTCCTTGAGGGTCTTCCAAAGCGACCACGTCTTGAGAACTTCTGGAATTTCTTCACGAGCAGTGCTGGCTCATGGCTTAGTTCTTCAGGATCACCAAGGCTGCAACCAGAGTCTTCATCTTCGGACTCAGATGCTGCCTTGGCCTTCAGTGCACATGATCTGCCATAGCTCGAACCATAGAGATCTCTCTTTTCAGCAAGCTGGAACTCATGAGTATTTAGCCTCTCGAGGATATCAGCGGGATCAAGTGACTTGTAATTAGCACGTTCTTGTATCATCAATGCCAGAGTATCAAATGAGGAATCAAGTGATCTCAGCAATTTCTTCACCACCTCATGGTCGATGATGTCAGTGGCACCAAGTGCTTGAAGCTCATTTGAGATGTTAGTGAGGCGATTGAAGGTTTGTTGAACACTTTCATTGTCGAGTCTTTTGAAGCGGTTGAAGAGATTGCGAAGAACATCAACTCGAGAGTCACGCTGTGTTGAGACTCCTTCATTCACCTTGGACAGCCTATCCCAGATAAGCTTAGCAGTTTCCAAAGCACTCACTCTTCCATACTGTCCTTTGCTTAGATGGCCACATATGATATTCTTCGCTTGAGAATCAAGTTGCTTGAATCTCTTCACATCAGCAGCATTCAGAGAAGGTGTGACTGAGGGAACACCATTTTCCACAACTGTAACACCCCGTATGTAACCTGCCATAATTGTATTTCAACTCTTGCCATTTCTGGCACTAAGTTATGTTATTTACTCGTAGTCGGTTTTTTGTCTTCGTGTTGTTTTGTCTTTGTCATGCATATCATATCATGTCATCATGTGCATCGCATCTTCATACATGTTCGTCTCATGCATCCGAGCATTTTCCCTGTTGTCCGTTTTGCATTCTGGCGCTCCTATGTCCTCCGGTGTCCCCTTTCCCCTTTTACCTCTTTTCATGTGCGGGTGTTAAACGTTCCCGGATTGGACCAAGACTTGTCAAGCGTCCTTGGTTTACTACTGGTAGACCGCCTGTCAAGTTTCGTGCCATTTGGCTTCGTTTGATACTCCAACGGTTAACCGAGGGACCGAGAAGGCCTCGTGTGTGTTGCAGCCCAACACCTCTCCAAAGTGGCCCAAAACCCACCTAAACACCCTCCATCATCTAGGCCATTCGATCATGATCGTGTGGCTGCAAACCGTGCTCAATTTCGAGCCTCCTAGCTCCTCCTACCTATATAAAGGTCCCTATTCCCCGAAATCCGGACGAAACCCTAGCCCTCCACCTCCTCGCGCCGCCGGACAAGATCCCGCCTGCCGGACACGTCCATTTCTACCGTCCACCGACACGTGGCGCCTCCTGATTCGTCCGCCTGCGCGCCCACTTCGCCGCGCCGCCGCAACCCGCTCGGGCCCGGGGCGGGCCCTCCTCCGCCCGCGTCTTCCGCCGCTCGCGCCGGCCTGCCGCTCCGCCACCGACGCGCCTCGCCGCTGCCTGCCGCCCGGCGCCACACCTCGCCGGCCACCGCCGCCTGCCGCCCAGTCGCCGCCGCCCCGTCCTCGCCGCCTCGCCGCCCCGCTTCTCCTCCGCCGACGCCGGCGCCGTCCCGAAGTCCGACGAGCAACTCCGGCGCACAAGTACAACTCCGACCACCGCCCGCACTGTTCCGGCGAAGTCTCCGGCGAGCGCCTCGATCCGTGTGCTGATCTGGATCCGGATCTGGAAACCCTAATGGTTGACCTAATTCGTCCCGTTTCAGTAATTATTTGCATTCTTCATCATGCCATAACTCTGCATTCGTGGCTCCGTTTCGGGCGTGTAGCATATCGAATTGTTCATCTCGACGAGTACTTCATTTCGTCTCATTGCATTATGTTCATTTGAGCTCATCTTGATGCCCTAAATGCTATTGGAAGAGTGCTAGTTTCTGTAGTTCTAGTTTCTTATCAGCAATTGCTCATTTGTCATTTTTTCCATGATTAATGTGTGCCTCCTATGAACTTGAGCCCTACATGTGTTTAGACATATGCCATGCCATCTTTACAGGGGCGTATGCCATGTATTTTTGTGATCTTTGTGGTGACTAGCACAAGCATGAAAAGTAGCCCTCTTAATGTTGCTGTTTTCAGGGACTTAGAAATATTCCAAGTCTTTATCCTGTCAATATTTTTATGCCATGTATTCATGTTGCTACCGAGTGATCCGTGCCTCTTTTGAGCATGATCAGTAAGGATGTTTTGTAAATATTGTGGTGATCTATCCATCCATGTCTTTGTTTGCAATTATGGAGCACCCTAGCTTGACTCAATGGAGCTCTAGTTTTGCTATAAAATGTTCCTTGCAGAATGTTTACATGCTAAGCATTTTTGCCGAGCTTGTTGTAGTTGATCCATGCATGCTATGATGTTGTTCTTGCCATGTTTAGCTTTTATGCCATGTATACTTGCTGGGTGTATGCTTAGTTTGTCATGCAATGCCTTGTGGTGAGTGCATCGAGCTCATAAACATGCCTACTTAATATCTGTTTTGCCATGCTCCAGTTTTCTAGAAAGTCTGAATCTATTAACGATAATTGCTATGTTCACATGGTTGCCATTGTATTTTCTGATCCCTTTTGGCTCATGGTCAGTAAGGGACTTTTGTTGTATGCTTTGAGTAGATTCATGACATGCCTTGCTTTGCCATGATATGTTCCTTTAGCATGTTGTTATCTTGCTCTAAACATTGCTTCCTGATGTTAAATTCCTGGCATGTCGTTAATTTCACTAAGTCTGTAACCTGATATCTTTTGCACTTCTGCCATGCTTGTTTGAACCTGCTATTGAGTGAATTAGCCGTTGCTCAGTGTTCATCTTTTGTCAAGCATCTTGAGTGGATCCCTGCCATGTATTTTGTTGCTATGTTAGAGTGCTGTAGCTTGTTGTTCTTGATGCATTTAGATGGCCTCGTGCTGTTATTCGCATATCGGTGCCATATTTGTTTTGCTTGTCATTTCCAAACCGTGCATCCGGTTCCGGTGATCTTTATATCGATTTCAACCGAAATCAACCCCTCTTTCCAGTGGCACTCTTGATTTTCCAAGTTGAGGCCAGTTTCAATCATTTCTTTCCGAATCATGCATATGCATCGCATATCGCATCCCGCATATCATGACATGTTTTGCATCATGTTGTTTGTGCATTGCACATGGTTGATTGTGTCTCCCTTTTCTTGTGTTCTTGCTTTGGGTAGAGCCGGGAGACGAGTACGTGATCGAGGAGCCCGTTGAGTACGTTTACGAGGATCAAGCTAACGTCAACTTAGAGAACTTTGCAGGCAAGATAACCTTACCCTCGAAATCACTTCTATCTTTGCTTGCTAGATGCTCGCTCTTTTGCTATGCCTATGCTACGATACCTACCACTTGCTTATCATGCCTCCCATATTGCCATGTCAAACCTCTAACCCACCTTGTCCTAGAAAACCGTTATTTGGCTATGTTACCGCCTTCCTCAGCCCCTCTTATAGCGTTGCTAATTGCAGGTGAAGATTGGAGTTTGTTCCTTGTTAGAACATGTTTATTGTTGGGATATCATTATTATATCTTGATCTACTTTAATGCATCTATATACTTGGTAAAGGGTGGAAGGCTCCTGTTGGGTAACGTAGTAATTTCAAAATTTTCCTACGCACACGCAAGATCATGGTGATGCACGGCAACGAGAGGGGAGAGTGTAGTCTACGTACCCTCGTAGACCGGAAGCGGAAGCGTTATAACAATGTGGTTGATGTAGTCATACGTCTTCACGGCCCGACCGATCAAGCACCGAAACTACGACACCTCCGAGTTTTTGCACACGTTTAGCTCGATGACGATCCCCGGACTCCGATCCATCAAAGTGTCGGGGATGAGTTCCGTCAGCATGACGGCGTGGTGACGATCTTGATGTTCTACCGTCGCAGGGCTTCGCCTAAGCACCGCTACAATATTATCGAGGATTATGGTGGAGGGGGGCACCGCACACGGCTAAGAGATCAATGATCAATTGTTGTGTCTCTGGGGTGCCCCCTGCCCCCGTATATAAAGGAGTGGAGGAGGGGGCCGGCCAAGGAGGGTGGCGCGCCCAAGGGGGGGGAGTCCAACTCCCACCGGGAGTAGGACTCCCCTTTTTCCTATTAGGAGTAGTAGAGGGAAGGAAGAGGAAGGAGGAAGGAAGGAAAGGGGGGCCGGCCCCCCTCCCAATTTGGATTGGGCTTGGGGGGGCGCCCCCTCCTTTGCTCCTTTCCCCTCCTTTCCACTAAGGCCCAATAAGGCCCATATACCTCCCAGGGGGTCCCGATAACCTCTCGGTGATCCTGTATTGTCCCAATCTTACCTGGAACCTTTCCGGTGTCCAAATATAGTCGTCCAATATATCGATCTTTATGTCTCGACCATTTTGAGACTCCTCATCGAGTCCGTGATCACATCCGGGACTCCGAACAACCTTTGGTACATCAAAATATATAAACTCATAATGAAACTGTCATCGTAACGTTAAGCGTGCGGACCCTACTGGTTCGAGAACAATGTAGACATGACCGAGACACGTCTCCGGTCAATAACCAATAGTGGAACCTGGATGCTCATATTGGCTCCTACATATTCTACGTTGTTCCCTTTGTCATCGGTATGTTACTTGCCCGAGATTCGATCGTCGGTATCTCAATACCTAGTTCAATCTCGTTACCGGCAAGTCTCTTTACTCGTTCCGTAATACATCATCTTGCAACTAACTTATTAGTTGCATTGCTTGCAAGGCTTAAGTGATGTGTATTACCGAGTGGGCCCAGAGATACCTCTCCGGCAATCGGAGTGACAAATCCTAATCTCGAAATACGCCAACCCAACAAGTACCTTCGGAGACACCTGTAGAGCACCTTTATAATCACCCAGTTACGTTGTGACATTTGGTAGCACACAAAGTGTTCCTCCGGTAAATGGGAGTTGCATAATCTCATAGTCATAGGAACATGTATAAGTCATGAAGAAAGCAATAGCAACATACTAAACGATCGGGTGCTAAGCTAATGGAATGGGTCAAGTCAATCACATCATTCTCTAATGACGTGACCCCGTTAATCAAATGACAACTCATGTCTATGGCTAGGAAACTTAACCATGTTTGATTCAATGAGCTAGTCAAGTAGAGGCATACTAGTGACACTCTATTTGTCTATGTATTCACACATGTATTACGTTTCCGGTTAATACAATTCTAGCATGAATAATAAACATTTATCATGATATAAGGAAATAAATAATAACTTTATTATTGCCTCTAGGGCATATTTCCTTCAGTCTCCCACTTGCACTCGAGTCAATAATCTAGTTTCACATCTCCATGTGATTTAATATCAATAGTTCACATCACCATGTGATTAACACCCATAGTTCACATCATCATGTGACCAACACCCAAAGGGTTTACTAGATTCAATAATCTAGTTCACATCGCTATGTGATTAATGCCCAAGAGTACTAAGGTGTGATCATGTTTTGCTTGTGAGAGAAGTTTAGTCAACGGGTCTGCCACATTCAGATCCGTAAGTATTTTGCAAATTTCTATGTCAACAATGCTCTGCACGGAGCTACTCTAGCTAATTTCTCCCACTTTCAATATGTATCCAGATTGAGATTTAGAGTCATCTAGATTAGTGTCAAAACTTGCATCAACGTAACCCTTTACGACAAACCTTTTGTCACCTCCATAATCGAGAAACATATCCTTATTCCACTAAGGATAATTTTGACCAATGTCCAGTGATCTACTCCTAGATCACTATTGTAATTCCTTGCCAAACTCAGGGCAGGGTATACAATAGGTATGGTACACAGCATGGCATACTTTATAGAACCTATGGCTAAGTCATAGGGAATGACTTCCATTCTCTCTCTATCTTCTGCCGTGGTCAGGCTTTGATTCTTAGTCGGTTTCACACCTTGTAACACAGGCAAGAACTCTTTCTTTAACTGTTCCATTTTGAACTACTTCAAAATCTTGTCAAGGTATGTACTCATTGAAAAACTTATCAAGCGTCTTGATCTATCTTGATGCTCAATATGTAAGCAGCTTCACCAAGGTTTTTCTTTGAAAAAACTCCTTTCAAATACTCCTTTATACTTTACAGAATAATTCTACATTATCTCCGATCAACAATATGTCATTCACATATACTTATCAGGAATGTTGTAGTGCTCCCACTCACTTTCTTACAGGATTCACCGCAAGTCTGTATAAAACTATATGCTTTGATCAACTTATCAAAGCGTATATTCCAACTCCGAGATGCTTGCACTAGTCCATAGATGGATCGCTGGAGCTTGCATATTTTGTTAGTACCTTTAGGATTGACAAAACCTTCTGGTTGCATCATATACAACTCTTCTTTAATAAATCCATTAAGGAATGCAGTTTTGTTTATCCATTTGCCAGATTTCATAAAATGCGGCAATTGCTAACATGATTCGGACAGACTTAAGCATAGATACAAGTGAGAAACTCTCATCGTAGTCAATACCTTGAACTTGTCGAAAACCTTTTTGCGACAATTCTAGCTTTGTAGATAGTAACACTACTATCAGCGTCCGTCTTCCTCTTGAAGATCCATTTAATCTCATTGGCTCGCCGATCAATGGGCAAGTCAATCAAAGTCCATACTTTGTTCTCATACATGGATCTCATCTCAGATTTCATGGCCTCAAGCCATTTCGCGGAATCTAGGCTCATCATCGCTTCCTCATAGTTTGTAGGCTCGTCATGGTCAAGTAACATGACCTCCAGAACAGGATTACCGACCACTCTGGTGCGGATCTCACTCTGGTTTACCTACGAGGTTCGGTAGTAACTTGATTTGAAGTTACATGATCATCATCATTAGCTTCCTCACTAATTGGTGTAGTAGTCACAGGAACAGATTTCTGTGATGAACTACTTTCCAATAAGGGAGCAGGTACAGTTACCTCATCAAGTTCTACTTTCCTCCCACTCACGTCTTTCGAGAGAAACTCCTTCTCTAGAAAGGATCCATTCTCAGCAACGAATATCTTGCCTTCGGATTTGTGATAGAAGGTGTACCCAACATTTTCTTTTGGGTATCCTATGAAGACGCACTTCTCTGATTTGGGTTTGAGCTTATCAAGTTGAAACTTTTTCACATAAGCATTGCAACCTCAAACTTTAAGAAACGATAGTTTGGTTTCTTGCCAAACAATAGTTCATACGGTGTCGTCCCAACGGATTTAGATGGTGCCCTATTTAATGTGAATGTAGTTGTCTCTAATGCATAGCCTCAAAAATATAGTGGTAATTGGTAAGATACATCATAGATCGCACCATATCTAATAAAGCACGGTTACGATGCTCGGACACACCATTACACTATGGTGTTCCACGTGGCATGAGTAGTGAAACTATTTCACATTGTTTTAACTGAAGGCCAAACTCGTAACTCAAATATTTTACTTCTGCGATCATATCGTAGAAACTTTTATTTTGTTATGATGATTCTCCACTTCACTCTGAAATTCTTTGAACTTTTCAAATGTTTCAGACTTGTGTTTCATCAAGTAGATATACCCATATCAGCTCAAATCATCTGTGAAGGTCAGAAAATAACGATACCCGCCGCGAGCCTCAATACTCATTGGACTGCATACATTAGTATGTATTATTTTCAATCAAGTTTCCTGCTCGCTCCATTGTTCGGGAGAACGGAGTCTTAGTCATCTAGCCCATGAGGCACACTAGTGCAGAACTGGGCAATAGCACCGGTTCATAAGGCCCTTTAGTGCCGGTTCCATAACCGGAACTAAAGTGTGGGCACTAAAGCCCCCCCCCCCTTTAGTACCGGTTCAGCACGAACCGGTGCTAAAGGGCAACCACGTGGCACGAGCCAGCTCCGGGGGCCGGGAGCCCTTTAGTACCGGTTGGTAACACCAACCGGTACTAAAATGTTTGGGGGGTTTTTGGTTTTATGATTTCTTTTTCATTTAAATTTGTGTTTTCCATTTTAATTCTTTTTCGTTTGCTGGTATTTTACGATACTACACATTGTACACGTTATGCATATATATATATATATATATATAGAATTTCTAGTAGAACCAATCATATATATATCATCAATGTCTCACAAACCACCATATTAATTCACACATACACACATGTATAGCTATATACAATTTCTACTACATATGCATGTTGCCTTCGGAGCCAGTGGCATTAGCCTAATTGGTGCCTTCGGAGCACGATGACAATTGGAAGTGGTTCATGACCTGGTCGATGGGGGTGGTAGCGGGTAATAGTATTCTCCCTTCGGATTTATGACCTGGTCGAGCAAAAATCCCGCTATTTCCTCTTGAAGTGCTTCTACGCGCTCCGTTTCTAGGAGCTTGTCCCGCACCTCTGTGAACTGTTAAGAAGGAGATCAATATGCATGTGTATTAGTTGTGTGACTAGATATCGATAATGGTGTAAAAATTGTGAATAGTGTTCTGACAAGCGTACCCATTCCTGTCTCTGAGATCTGCTCCTTTCGGACGCCATCATGCGAATGTTCTCGCAAACGCAGAATGCACATAGATCAGTCCCCTGCGCCTGCTTCAGGGCCTTTATTATGAGAATGGAATTTAATTTGATCAGATAATAATTAATCAAGCATGATAATTAAAGAGATGGCAGCTAGCTAGCTAGCTAGCTAGTACTACTTAATTACTTACCATGGGTCGAAACCATTTCAGCTGTCATTTCCATTCGCCTTCCGTGACGCTTATGAACCTTGCCCAAGCCCTGCCTACCGACAAAGAAAATGAATAAAGGGGTTATTAAATAGTTCATATCATGAAATGACGAACTAAATAGGCTGAGATATATAGTTAATAATGATTGAAATTACCTGTTGACTATCCCAAACAAGATGTTATAGTCACTATTTGCTTTGAGTAGTGAGTCCAGTATTTCAACTGTTCCGGCGTCAACTTTAATGATACACAAGATCTAGTGAAATCTGCATGCACACACGTTTGCATGTCTTAATTAAGCCGGCATATGTAAGCAAAAACACGTAGCTAGCTAGTAGGCAAAAATAGAGAATTTGTAGTACAAGAAAGTGTGACTCACTAGAAGTTGTAAGGAATTAGTATATCTTCATTGTATTTGAGGCGCTTCAATAACTCTAGCATGCTGTCCTCTACCTGCTTTTCATGATGCTTGTTTATTTTCCATGTGTATTCATTAATGGTGTTTGGGTCAATGAACCCAATGCCATAGCATCCACCTTTTCTCATTTCATACATCTTCATCCTGCATAATACCATAGAAAAGAATATAGTGAGAATAATTACAGGTAATGATTGATCAAAAGGATCACTACAGCTAGCTTGAGACTTAAATTACAGAAAGAAATCACTTACAGACAATAGCAACTGACGATAGATTTGTCGAGTGCGTCTTGATTGTATAACTGAAACAGTTCAAAATACTCAACGGTCACAGGTTTCTGATGGTAGTAATTATCCTTCTTGACTTGCACCATGAGGGACTCTCGATCGGATCTCTTGGTAATGTCCATGTACCATTGATGCAATTCATACATTCTCGTTGGGAGCTTCTTGACCTCTTCTGGCTTGACCAAAGGTTGGCCCCGGGCATATTTCCATTTTATTTCCTCCTCTGTAAGCACAGGCATGTCCTCGATCTCGAGGAGTTGTCCAACAGTGATGTTGAGAGTTTCAGCCTGCATTATATGCTCCTGGGTTATTACCACATCGCCCATCTCGGGAACGTAAACTGTTTGCCCACAATAATATTGGGAGCGCGTACTGTCACGTGTTGTTGGCGGCACAACAAGCAGGGGGGTCGATTGCGCCGCCTGTTCTCCCAGCTAGGCAATGGTTTTCCCGCATTTTTTGACAGCTGCTTGTTGTTTGCTCGAGCTCGAGCTCGCCTCCTTCTGTAGATGTTGTCGATGTAACTTCCTGATGTGGCGCTCATAGTCTGTGTCAACAGGCTTAGGAGCTGGTGGTTGAGCCATACAAATGAAGTGGTCAACTACTTCCACAGACACTTTCTCCCTTGGCGGCGGTGGCGGTTTCGGTCCAAAATGGGCATCGACTTATGCCCACACTATGGCATTGGTTTGCTCCTCGGTCCTGTCATAAGCCCTCTCAGGAAGAGGAGTAGTGAGGTTTGGACCATATTTATATCGCTTACCTCCGCCTATACTTCCTGTACTATGACCTCGACTCGTACCGCTACGCACCATAGCTGCGGGGTGTCTCTTCTGTGATTGCTGAGGCGGCGGAGACGGCTGACGGGGCTGAGTTGGACGAGGAGGAGTGGCCTGAAGCTATGCCGGACTTGGAGGACGAGTGGCCTGAGGTTGTGCCGGACTTGGAGGAGGAGTGGACGTCTGACGCTGTGTCGGACTTTGAGGAGGAGTGGCCTGACAATTTACCGGACTTGGAGGAGGAGGAGTGGCCTCACGCGTTGGTGGACTTGGAGGAGCGGGAGTCTGCTGACTCGGTGGTGGACTTGAAGAGGAGTCAGGTGACGCGGTGTCGGTGGCCTTCGAAAGATGATGCAATCCTTTCTCCATAGGATGATACGATGTTTGGCATCTCCAAGTGTGTGCCCCTCGTCACCTCCAGGAATGTCAAGCTCTAGCCCCGAATATTGGTCCACCACCTCATCAACCACGACACGAGCATAGCCTACTGGAATCGGGTTGCAATGGAAGGTTGCATCGGGGGAATTTGTATAAGCAACGCCGTCCGCCACCTTCAAGGATATGTTCTTAATTTTGAAGTGTAGCTCGCAGTTAGTGTTCTCCGCGATGTCATCCACGGGGTATCTATCCAGCATTGCGTCAAACGGGGCGGAACCCACGCTGCTTCTCGGCATGGATGGGGCGGTGGTATCCAATGCTGGATCATCCGCTAGCTGCTGCAGCTGCTGAGACCCCCTTTGCTGGCTAAGTGAGTCGATCTGCTCCTGCTGCCGCTGGAATTTGACTACCAAGTCCGCGTGCGCTGATTCTAGGCCTTGAAGGTGTTCACAGTCCAGCTTCCTCTTCTCCTCCTCCATCTTCCTCTGCTTCTCCTCCGCAATCTTCCTTCTCGCACGGGTTCTGTAGTCGGTGTTCCAATCCGAAAACCCCTTATACCACGGAATAGCACCCTTGCCTCGTGTTCTTCCCGGGTGTTCAGGATTTCCCAGGGCACGCGTAAGCTCGTCGTTCTCTCTGTTGGGCTAGAACACCCCCGTTCGAGCCTCTTCTATTGAAACAAGTATATTATCGTCGGCTCCGTTCAGACATGCCTTCGTCGAAACTTTGCCTGTCTTCGGGTCCAACTCCCCCCCCCCATGCGCATAGAACCAAGTCCTGCACCTGGGGGGCCAGCTCTTAGTAACCGGAGTGACACCTGCATCCTCCATCTCTTTCTCAGACTTATCCCACTTAGGCATTGCCACCACATAGCCACCTGGCCCCAGCTTAAGGAACTTATCCTTTTTTCGGCATTCTTCTTGTTTATTCTCGACCGTTCCTTAGCTAATTCTGAATCCTTGAATTTCACGAAATCGTCCCAATGAGCACTTTGATTCTCTAGTGTTCCCTCGAATACTGGAGTCTTCCTTCCTCCCTTGACGTACTTGTCCCATTCACGATTCTTGTGGTTCTTGAATGCAACCGCCATCTTCCTAAGAGCAGCGTCCTTGACTTTCTGCACATCTGCTTCTGTGAAATGATCTGGTAGGGTGAAATGTTCCATGAGAGTATCCCAAAGCAGACTTTTTTGTCTGTCGTCGACAAAAGTAAGATCTGGACGTGGCTTTGCTGGCTCTCTCCATTCTTGAAGGGAGATCGGGAGTTGGTCCTTCACAAGAACTCCGCACTGACGAACGAACTTGTCCGCAATCTTCTTAGGCGCTAATGGTTCGCCATTAGGTTTGATTGCCTCGATATTATACTTTACGCCCTCCTTCAACTTTTTGTTCGGGCCTCGTTTCGCCCTGTTGCCTGAAGATTTGCTCGATCCGGATGGCTGAAAGAAGAAAGATCGATTCGTTAATATATCTTCAACTCATTTAAAACATGTGATGATCACCAGATGGCTGCTTATATAAATATATATACCTCACCGGTCTTTGTTGTTTCAGGATCAACATGTTCTTCGTCATTGTCATAATCGTAGTTCATGACTTCATCAATTCGGTCGTCGCGATCGAATATCATATCACCCTCTTCGGTGTTGTTTAGAAATTCGGAGCCGTCATAATCTTCTTCATTCTGATCATCATCTGGCCCGCATATTATATCGAACATGGTCTGTTCTCCCTCTCTGTCGGTATTGTCCGGCATAGTTTTTATTTAACTATGCCAAAAGAAATATAAAACAATTTAGTATTCAAATTACATCGTCTCGAATAATAGATATAATCTCGAATACATCGTCTCAAATAATAGATATAATCTCGAATACATCGTCTCGAATAATATATAATATTGAATAGTACATCACTGGCTAGGTAGCTAATTAAAGATCGAATACTACAGAAGAATCTAGGAGACTCGCGGTTCCTGCGGCGCGGGCGGTGGACACCCAAAGAGAAGGAACCCTCACAGGATCATAGCTGAAGTGAGATCCCTGAAGAAACTGCCAGGTATTGGAGAACCTGCCGCCCTCTAACGCAACCATGTAGCGATGGACGTGCTCGTCCTCCTCCCTGACACGGCGACGTACCACCTCCGGCGGGGCCGGCTCCCTCCGCACCGAAACTGGCCCACGCGAACGCCACCAAACGAGATCAGGGTCGACGACGGGACCCGGGGTCGGGTTCCTCATCAAGCGGTGCGCCCCTCCAGGCAACACCTCCCAGTGCCAGCCCGGCGGAGCCCAGTCCCGGACATGGGTCAGTCGGACGTCGTCGCGGACGGGTCGACGGTGAGGATGCGGGCCGGGCATCGTCAAGAACAAATACTAGCTATAGCCCACAAAAAGTAACATTTTTTTAATGATTGGATTTTGATAACTAAAATTTCTAACATTTCTATATAACACTAATTATGCTGTCATTGCATATGTCAAAATTCTATATGCTATTTCATACTAATTAAGCATCTAACACTAAAAATAGAAAACACAACTTTTATACATCCATTAAAAAATTGAAAAACAACATTATATAAAAAATTTCCATACTAATTAAACACTAATTATATCCATCTAACATGCATTCATACATATATACTAGTGAAAAAATAATAATCTAAAAAATCTAAACTAATTAAACATACAAAATACGTATATACTAATATATACATGCATTAATTCATACATATGTACGTGTGTGTGTGTGTGTGTTCATCATGCTTGTGTGTATGTGTGTGTGTATGGGCTCGGGGAGGGGCGGCGCCCATGGTGGCCGCCGGGGGCGAGGGAGAGGGGTTAGAGGGGGAGAGCTCACAGCGGGGCGACGGCGACGGTGAGGCGACGGCCGGGGGCGGCGACGGGCCGGGGCGTGACGCGGGGGCGGCAACGCGGGGACGGTGCGACGGGGACGGGCCCGGGGCGGCGACGGAGACGAGGGCGGCGACGGAGACGAGGACGGCGTCGATCGATCGGGGCGCGCGGGCGGTGCTTCAATGGGGAAACAGAGGAAGAAACAGAGGGAGAATGAAATTTTCGTAAGTGTTGTATATATAGAAGGCACCTTTAGTACCGTTTGGAGCCACCAACCGGTACTAAAGGCCCCCCTTTAGTACCGGTTGGTGCCACGAACCGGTACTAAAGGGGGTGCGCTGGCGCAGGTGCGGTGCGCAAGTTTAGTCCCACCTCGCTAGCCGAGGGGCGACCGCACTGGTTTATAAACCCCCATGCGGTAGCTCTCTCGAGCTCCTCTCCAAAGCAGGCCTACTGGGCCTACATGTTCTGTGCTGCCCTGTTGGCCTACTGGGCCTTTGCGGGCCTGCATCCTGTTCCAACAACAGGTTGGGTTTCTAGTCGTATGCAGGCCGCTCTGGCCTAGTAGGCGGGCTTATTTATTTATTTTTTTGCTTTATTTAATTTTGAGTTGTTTTTTTGTGTATTTAGAGTTTCTTTGTGAATATTTTTGCTTTAGGTACAAAAAATTACAAACTTTCTGTTAGTGCCCGTAGTTTTCAAATTTGAATAATTTAAATTTTGAATTATTTGAAATTAGTGTGAATCACTAGTTTGTGAAGAACTTAACTTTAAAAATCAGTAAAGGCATGAAAGAATTTGTTTGCACATAAAATTTCTTCGCGTTTCAAATGCCAAAACACATAATTAACTACCCTAACTATTACAGAGATTCCCTTCTGGGTGTGAAACACCGAAGAAAGTGATGATAGTGAAGCCGATCACATCCCAGATCTTTGGGTGTGAAACTTTTTCTTCGCGTGTGTCCCTTAGCGCCGTAACCATGGAAAATCTTCATCATTTAACGGGATGCTCGGGTCAATATTCACTGTGAATGGAGCAATTTCATCAAACTTTTCATAATCTTCTGACTTGTCTGTCTTGTCATCCACTCCCACGATGTTTCTCTTCCCAGAAAGAACTATGTGCCGCTTTGGCTCATCGTACGATGCATTCGCTTCCTTATCTTTTCTTTTTGTTGGCTTGGTAGACATGTCCTTCACATAGAAAACCTGTGCCACATCATTGGCTAGGACGAATGGTTCGTCTGCATACGCAAGATTGTTGAGATCCACCGTTGTCATTCCGTACTGTGGGTCTTCCGTTACCACGCCTCGTGTCATATTGACCCATTTGCACCGAAACAAAGGGACCTTCAAACCACGTCGATAGTCAAGTTCCCATATGTCCTGTATATAACCATAATATGTTTCCTTTCCCGTCTTGGTTTCTGCATCAAAGCGGACGCCACTGTTTTGGTTGGTGCTCTTCTTATCTTGGGCGATTGTGTAAAATGCATTACCATTTATCTCGTACCCTTTGAAAGTCATTATATTCGAAGATGGTAACTGGGATGAAGGGTTTATGTAGGACGACCTTTAGTACCGATTCGTGCCAAGAACCGGTACAAAAGGGGCTGGAGGGGCCCCAATCTGACAACATCCTTCCACCACTCTCATTAGTACCGGTTCATGGCACGAACCGGTGCTAAAGGTTCGCCATGAACCGGTACTAATGAAAGCGGCCCGGCTAGCCGTTGGAACCGGCACTAATGTATACATTAGTGCCGGCTCAAATACAAACCGGCCCTAATGTGCTTCACATTTGACCCTTTTTCTACTAGTGGCATGGTTCGCAAGCATCAACTGATTCATAATCAAGTGATTTCAAAAGCCCATCAGCATTGATTTTCTTCATGCACTTTACACCGATATGACCTAAACGGCAGTGCCACAAATAAGTTGCACTATCATTATTAACTTTGCATCTTTTGGCTTCAATATTATGAAAATGTGTATCACCACGATCGAGATCCAACAAACCATTTTCATTGGGTGTAAGACCATAGAAGGTTTTATTCATGTAAGCAGAACAACAATTATTCTCTAATTTACATGAATAACCGTATTGCAATAAACATGATCCAATCATATTTATGCTCAATGCAAACACCAAATAACATTTATTTAGGTTCAACACTAATCCCGAAAGTATAGGGAGTGTGCGATGATGATCATATCAATCTTGGAACCACTTCCAACACACATCGTCACTTCACCCTTAACTAGTCTTTGTTTATTTTGCAACTCCCATTTCGAGTTACTACTCTTAGCAACTGAACCAGTATCAAATACCAAGGGGTTGCTATAAACACTAGTAAAGTACACATCAATAACATGTATATAGAATATAGCTTTGTTCACTTTGCCATCCTTCTTATCCACCAAATACTTGTGGTAGTTCCGCTTCTAGTGACCAGTTCCTTTGCAGTAGAAGCACTTAGTCTCAAGCTTAGGTCCAGACTTGGGTTTCTTCACTTGAGCAGCAACTTGTTTGCCGTTCTTCTTGAAGTTCCCCTTCTTCCCTTTGCCCTTTTCTTGAAACTAGTGGTCTTGTTAACCATCAACACTTGATGCTTTTCTTGATTTCTACCTTCGTCGATTTCAGCATCACGAAGAGCTTGGGAATCATTTCCGTTATCCCTTGCATATTATAGTTCATCACGAAGTTCTACTAACTTGGTGATGGTGACTAGAGAATTCTGTCAATCACTATTTTATCTGGAAGATTAACTCCCACTTGATTCAAGCGATTGTAGTACCCAGACAATCTGAGCACATGCTCACTGCTTGAGCTATTCTCCTCCATCCTTTAGCTATAGAACTTGTTGGAGACTTCATATCTCTCAACTCGGGTATTTACTTGAAATATTAACTTCAACTCCTGGAACATCTCATATGGTCCATGACGTTCAAAACATCTTTGAAGTCCCGATTCTAAGCCGTTTAAGTATGGCGGACTAAACTATCAAGTAGTCATCATATTGAGCTAGCCAACGTTAATAACATCTGCATCTGCTCTTGCAATAGGTTTGTCACCTAGCAGTGCATCAAGGACATAATTCTTCTGTGCAGCAATGAGGATAAACCTCAGATCACGGATCCAATCCGCATCATTGCTACTAACATTTTTCAACTTAGTTTTCTCTAGGAACATATAAAAATTAAACGGGGAGCAACATCGCGAGCTATTGATCTACAACATAGATATGCTAATACTACCAGGACTAAGTTCATGATAAATTAAAGTTCAATTAATCATATTACTTAAGAACTCCCACTTAGATAGACATCCCTCTAATCATCTAAGTGATCACGTGATCCAAATCAACTAAACCATAACCAATCATCACGTGAAATGGACTAGTTCTCAATGGTGAACATCATTATGTTGATCATATCTACTATATGATTCATGCTCGACCTTTCAGTCTCAGTGTTCTGAGGCCATATCTGTATATGCTAGGCTCGTCAAGTTTAACTTGAGTATTCTGCGTGTGCAAAACTGGCTTGCACCCATTGTTGATGGACGTAGAGCTTATCACACCCGATCATCATGTGGTGTCTGGGCACGACGAACTTTGGCAACGGTGCATACTCAGGGAGAACACTTATACCTTGAAATTTTAGTAAGGGATCATCTTATAAAGCTACCGTTGAACTAAGCAAAATAAGATGCATAAAAGATAAACATTATATGCAATCATAATATGTGACATGATATGACCATGATCATCTTGCACCTTTGATCTCCATCTCCAAAGTACTGTCATGATCTCCATCGTCACCGGCATGACACCATGATCTCCATCATCTTGATTTATATCAATGTGTCGTCACACGGTCGTCTCGCCAACTATTGCTCTTGCAACTATTGCTATCGCATAGCGATAAAGTAAAGCAATTATTTGGCGCTTGCATCTTATGCAATAAAGAGACAACCATAAGGCTTCTTCCAGTTGTCGATAACTTCAACAAAACATGATCATCTTATACAACAACTTATATCTCATCACGTCTTAACCATATCACATCACAACATGCCCTGCAAAAACAAGTTAGGCGTCCTCTACTTTGTTGTTGCAAGTTTTACGTGGCTGCTATGGGCTTAGCAAGAACCGTTCTTACCTACGCATCAAAACCACAACGATAGTTTGTCAAGTTGGTGCTGTTTTAACCTTCGCAAGGACCGGGCGTAGCCACACTCGGTTCAACTAAAGTTGGAGAAACTGACACCCGCCAGCCACCTGTGTGCAAAGCACATTGGTAGAACCAGTCTCGCGTAAGCGTACGCATAATGTCGGTCTGGGCCGCTTCATCCAACAATACCGCCAAACCAAAGTATGACATGCTGGTAAGCAGTATGACTTATATCGCCCACAACTCACTTGTGTTCTACTCGTGCATATAACATCAACACATAAAACCTAGGCTCTGATACCACTGTTGGGGAACGTAGTAATTTCAAAATTTTCCTACGCACATGCAAGATCATGGTGATGCACAGCAATGAGAGGGGAGA
This sequence comes from Triticum urartu, assembly GCF_003073215.2. Lineage (NCBI taxonomy): Eukaryota > Viridiplantae > Streptophyta > Magnoliopsida > Poales > Poaceae > Triticum > Triticum urartu. The sequence goes on from NC_053025.1 coordinate 43,956,572, forward strand.
GTGTTGTCTACGTACCCTCGTAGACCAGAAGCGGAAGCGTTATAACAACGCGGTTGATGTAGTCGTATGTCTTCACGGCCCGACCGATCAAGCACCGAAACTACGGCACCTCTGACTTTTTGCACACGTTCAGCTCGATGACGATCCCCGGACTCCGATCCAGCAAAGTATCGGGGATGAGTTCCGTCAGCACGACGGCGTGGTGACGATCTTGATGTTCTACCGTCGTAGGGCTTCGCCTAAGCACCGCTACAATATTATCGAGGATTATGGTGGAGGGGGACACCACACACGGCTAAGAGATCAATGATCAATTGTTGTGTCTCTGGGGTGCCCCCTGCCCCCCTATATAAAGGAGTGGAGGAGGGGGCCGGCCAAGGAGGGTGGCGCGCCCAAGGGGGGAGTCCAACTCCCACCGGGAGTAGGGCTCCCCTTTTTCCTATTAGGAGTAGGAGAGGGAAGGAAGAGGAAGGAGGGAGGAAGGAAGGGGGGGCGGCCCCCCTCCCAATTCGGATTGGGCTTGGGGGGGGCACCCCCTCCCTTGCTCATGTCCCCTCCTTTCCACTGAGGCCCAATAAGGCCCATATACCTCCTGGGGAGTTCCGATAACCTCCCGGTGATCCGGTATTGTCCCAATCTTACCCGGAACCTTTCCGGTGTCCAAATATAGTCGTCCAATATATCGATCTTTAGGCTCGGCCTTATGCCTGGTGTTTTGTTCCACTCTTGCCGCCCTAGTTTCTGTCATACCGGTATTATGTTCCTTGATTTTGCGTTCCTTACATGGTTGGGTCATAATGGGAACCCCTTGATAGTTCGCCTTAAATAAAACTCCTCCAGCAATGCCCAACTTTGGTTTTACCATTCTCCACCTAGCCTCTTTTTCCCTTGGGTTCCGTGGACTCAAGGGTCATCTTTATTTTAAACCCCCGGGCCAGTGCTCCTCTGAGTGTTGGTCCAACTTGTCAGCCGCCGGTGGTCACCAGGGGCAACTCTGGGCTGGCCTACCAGAAGTTTGAACAATCCGGTGTGCCCTGAGAACGAGATATATGCAGCTCCTATCGGGATTTGTCGGCACATTCGGGTGGCTTTGCTGGTTTATTGTTACCATTGTCGAGATGTCTTGTAACCGGGATTCCGAGTCTGATCGGATTGACTTGGGAGAAGGAATATCCTTCGTTGACCGTGAGAGCCTATGATGGGCTAAGTTGGGACACCCCTGCAGGGATTTGAACTTTCGAAAGCTGTGCCCGCGGTTATGGGCAGATGGGTATTTGTTAATGTTCGGTTGTAGAAAACCTAAAGCTTAACTTAATTAAAATGAATCAACAGAGTGTGTGGCCGTGATGGTCTCTTTTTGGCGGAGTCCGGGAAGAGAACACGGCCTCGTGTTATGCTTGAACGTAGGTTGTTCTAGGATCACTTATTGATCTTAGTTGATCGACCATGCCTTTGCCTTCTCTTCTTGCTCTCTTTTGCGTATGGTTAGCCACCCAATATGCTAGTTGCTTACTGTAGCTCCACCTCATACCTTTTACCCTTCCTAAAGCTTAAATAGTCTTGATCGCGAGGGTGTGAGATTGCTGAGTCCCCGTGACTCACAGATTACTTCCAAAACCAGATGCAGGGACTGATGATACCGCTCCAGGTGATTCGATGAGGACTCAGGATCATACTACATTTCTTTCCCAGACGATCAGTAGTGGTGCCCGGTTGGGGCGATTGGGGACTTTGTCGCATTTGGGGTTGTTCTTTATTTTGGTTCCGTAGTCGGACCTTGATTGTATCTGGATGAATGTAATGTTATTTATGCTATTGTGTGACGTGGCGAGTGTAAGCCAACTATGTACCTCTTTTCCTTATTCATTACATGGGTTGTTGTGAAGATTACCTCACTTGCGACATTGCTTACAATGCGGTTATGCCTCTAAGTCGTGCTTCGACACGTGGGAGATATAGCCACATCGTGGGCGTTACAAGTTGGTATTAGAGCCTTCCCCGACCTTAGGAGCCTCCTGCTTGATCAAATCGTTGGCGTTGTTGAGTCTAGAAAAATGTTTTGAGTCATTTAGGATTATATATATATATATATCGGAGAGTAGGATTCTTTTTACTCCTCAGTCCCTTCTTCGCTCTGGTGAGGCATCCTGACGTAGATTTTTGACTCTTCTCTTCTCAAATTTCACTAAAAAAGTTTAGGATCACGCGGGTATCTTGGAATCGTTCCGATGGTTTTGTGACGAGAACATGGTTCTTGGTGCCTCCTGACATTTAGGGGTTGTGGCAGTGTCTCGGGGAGTTGAGCTCCGAGGTGTTGTCGTCACAATTTTATCGTTGCATTTCTGGAATACCTGAGTTTCGCCGACATCGAAAATCTCTTTTATGCAGTTGTTGGTGAGATAACCTCGACGCCACCCAGTACTGGGGCGGGAGTTTGGGAGGATCGCCATAACTCGTATAACGGATGCTTTTCGAAGGTTGAGGTAAATAATTTCCAAAGGTTCCTTGGTTATGTGTTGAAGGATGGATACAGCTGGATGTAGGATTTGCTAGCTTTGGGTGAGATATTATGCTTCCCATGTATCCCCAACACCTGATTGCATAACCGGAAAGGTTTGGGAGTTTCATAGGTGGGAATTCATGTAGCTCTAGTATTTCTTCCGCGGATATTTGGTTTGTGATTGGGTAATCCTTACCAAGTATTTGTTCTTGTCTGTACCTTGTTGTTTTATTCTTCTACCTCTATCTAAGTGGCTTCTCAATTTATGGAAGTGTGACCATTTCAATTGGATTGCATTCGTTCATTTTGTTCGGATGTTAGGACTATATGTTGCAATTTTGATCCATTTGATTCAGCTTGAATATATGTCTGTCAAGATGCTAACAGATGTCACCCTCTTCAGGATGGCTCCTCCAACGCGTCAGAATCCTGAACCGCCGCCACCACCTCCACCTCTAGAGGCATGGCAAGCTGTGATGGCCACTACCAATGCAAACACGCAGCTGCTCATGCAACTTTTGCAAGAGCGCAACCAAGGGAATCAAGGCCATGGCAACAATCAGAATCAGGTTGCTACACTCAACCAGTTCCTCGCAAACCAGCCAAAGACCTTCAGTACCTGTGTCGAGGCAACAGACGCTGATGATTGGCTCGTGGATATCTGCAAGCATTTCGAGTGCAGCAATGTCAGTCCTGAGGACTTTGTCTAGTTTGCCTCGTTCCAACTCAAAGACCAAGCTGCAGAATGGTATCAGCACTACAAAGATTCCAGAGGAGGTCGTGTGATTACCTGGGATGAATTCGGTCAAGACTTCAAAGCTCACCACATTCCTTAGAGTGTTGTTGAGAGCAAGCGTGAGGAATTCCGCAACCTGAAGCAAGGCAGCTTGTTTGTTTACCAGTATAACATCATGTTCCGGAAGCTCGCTCGTTTCGCTAAGAAAGACGTCCCTGACGAGAAGAGCATGATTTACCAGTTCAGAGGTGGCCTCGGAGAAGATCTCCAACTAGCTCTCGTGCTTTTTGAGCCACAGAAGTACGATGATTTTTACAACATGGCACTGAAACAAGAGACTGCTCAACTCAAGTGCGAGGCTTCCAAGAAACGAGTCAGGGATGCAACTCCTTCTTCCTCAACTCAAGTGGCTACTAAGCAGCAAAAGTATTAGTTGCCTCCTCCTCCTCCGTTCCGTCAGCCTTATCAGCAGAAGAGCAAAGGTGGCAATGGATCTTCCCACCCACTCAACCCAGGCTTTCAGAAAAAGACTTCGTCTCATGCTCCAAGATCAAGTGCTCCGTATCACTGTCCGCTCTCGGAGGTCACATGCAACAAGTGTCAGCACAAGGGTCACTATGCCAACAAATTCTTCAATCAGAGGCATCTTCCTCCTCCTCCTCCTGTCAGATCTGCTAGCACTAAAGTGGTCAAGCATAATCCCAAGTTTGCAAAGGTCAACATGATTAACGCATCTCAAGCAGCGGACTCGTCAGATGTGATAATGGGTAACCTTCCTATTAACGATATTCCTGCAAAAGTTCTTTTTGACACTAGTGCTTTGCATTGTTTCATCTCGAGACCATTTGCATCTAAGCATGAGTTGGCTTTCCAATATATGCATAGACCGTTAGCAGTTGTCTCACCGGGTAAATGCTTGCATGCAAGTTACGTGGTTCCGGAAGTTTCTATCACGTTGGGCGACTATAAGTTTCTGTCTTCTCCAATGGTCCTTGGTAACTCGGATATTGATCTTATTCTCGGAATGGACTAGCTTTCTACGCACAAGGCTCACCTTGATTGTGCTGCCAGGCAGATTCAATTGACACATTCGTCTGAGGATGTAATCGTCTTTGCCGCTCGGGATGATACCATTCGACTGTTTTCTCTCAATGAGAAGGGCGAGCTGGATGCCATCTCTCAGATTCCAGTCGTTTGTGAGTATCAAGACATCTTTCCAGAAGAGCTTCCAGGAATGCCTCCGCATCGGCTAGTTGAATTCGTCATCGATCTTGAGCCTGGAACGGAACTTGTTTGCAAACGTCCTTACAAGCTTGGACCTGAAGAGTTGAAGGAGCTGAAGAATCAACTCGATATTCAAGAGTGTATGGGTCTCATCCAACCAAGTTCTTCTCCATGGGGTTGTGGTGTTCTTTTTGTCAAGAAGAAGGATGGAACGGACCGACTCTGTGTCAACTACCGTCCATTGAAAAAGAACACCATAAAGAACAAGTACCCACTTCCCAACATCAATGAGCTTTTCGAACAACTCAAAGGTGCTCAAGTATTCTCCAAGCTTGATCTCCGTATGGGCTATCATCACATTCGCATTCGTGAAGAAGATATCCCCAAGACAGCATTCAGAACAAGCTATGGTTCATATGAATACACTGTCATGTCTTTCGGCCTTGTCAATGCACCTCCAACATTCTTTCGCATGATGAACTTCATCTTCAATGCCTACATAAATGACTTCGTCTTGGTCTACCTCGATGACATTTTGGTCTTTTCCAAGAACAAAAAGGATTGTGCCAAGCATTTGAGATTGGTGCTGGATAAACTCAGAGAACATCAGTTCTATGCGAAGTTTTCAAAGTGCGAGTTTTGGCTCGATGAGGTTCTCTACCTTGGGCATATGATCTCCGCCAAGGTGTCTGCAATTGTGAATTGGGAACCACCTCAGAATGTGAAGCAACTCCGCAGTTTCCTTGGGCTTGCAAGCTATTGTCGAAGGTTTGTTGAGAACTTCTCAAAGATCGTGAAGCATCTTTCCAACCTTCTCCAGAAGCATGTGAAGTATGTCTGGTCGCCTGAATGTGACATCGCTTTCAACACCCTGAAAGAGAAGTTAGCCACTGCTCCAGTTCTGACTCCTCATGATGAATCCAAACCGTTCGAGGTCTTCTGTGATGCTTCCCTTCAAGGTCTCGGTGCAGTGTTGATGCAAGAGAAGAAAGTTGTGGCCTATACCTCTCGCCACTTGAAGCCCAACGAAAAGAACTACCCCACTCATGACCTCGAGTTGGCGGCAGTTGTCCATGCTCTTTTAACTTGGAGACATCTCTTATTGGGAAGGAAAGTGGACATCTTCACTGATCATAAGAGTCTCAAGTACATCTTCACTCAGCCAAACCTCAACCTCAGGCAGACTTGTTGGGTCGAAATGATTCAAGAGTATAATCTGAGTATTGAATATACTCCAGGCAAGGCCAATGTAATTGCTGACGCATTGAGCAGGAAGGCTTACTGCAACAGTTTGATTCTCAAGCCTTACCAACCAGAGCTTTGTGAAGCTTTCCGCAAACTTAATCTCCAAGTTGTTCCTCAAGGATTCCTTGCCAACCTCCAAGTCTCTCCTACTTTGGAAGATCAGATTCGCGAGGCTCAACTTCTTGATGCTATGGTGAAGAAGGTGAAGATTGGGATTGCCAAGAGTCAACCCAAGTACAAGTGTTATCGTCTTGATGACAAGGATACTCTATTCTTCGAGGATCGCATTGTTGTTCCTAAAGGTGACCTTCGTAAAGTCATTATGAACGAGGCTCACAATTCACTCCTCTCTATTCACCCAAGAAGTACAAAGATGTACCATGACCTCAAGCAGTCGTATTGGTGGACTCGAATGAAGCGCGAGATTGCTCAGTTTGTGAATGAATGTGATGTCTGCAGAAGAGTGAAAGCAGAACACCAACGACCAGCTGGTCTCCTCCAACCTCTTGACATTCCAGAATGGAAGTTTGACCATATTGAGATGGACTTCGTGACTGGATATCAAAAGTCCAAGTGTGGCAATGATGCTATGTTTGTTGTCACCGGCAAGCTCACTAAAGTGGCTCATTTTCTTCCTATCAAAGAATCTATCACAGCATCTCAGTTGGCAGAGCTATATACCTCTAGGATTGTCTCTCTGCACGACATTCCGTGGTTGATATCTTCAGATCGTGGTAGCATCTTCACCTCTAAGTTCTGGGATTCTTTTCAGAAGGCCGTGGGCACCAACATCCGCTTTAGCACAGCTTTTCATCCTCAAACTAGTGGCCAAGTCGAGCGAGTCAATCAAATTCTTGAAGATATGCTCAGGGCATGTGTCATCTCTTTCGGTATGAAGTGGGAAGATTGTCTTCCATATGCCGAGTTCTCCTACAACAACAGCTTCCAAGCGAGTTCGGGCAAGGCCCCATTCGAAATTCTCTATGGCAGGAAGTGCCGTACTCCTCTTAACTGGTCAGAGGCTGGTGAACGCCAACTTCTTGGCAATGACATGATCATAGAGGCTGAAGAAATGTGCAAAGTCATTCATGAAAATCTCAAAGCCGCACAATCGCGCCAGAAGAGTTACTATGAAAGCAAGCATCGTGACTTGGCTTTCGAGATCGGAGACCATGTCTACCTCCGCGTCTCTCCAATGAAAGATACTCATCGCTTCGGTATCAAAGGGAAGCTTGCCCCTAGATATGTGGGTCCTTTCAAGATCATCAGCAAAAGAGGCGATCTCGCCAATCAACTTGAGCTTCCCTCCAACTTTGCAAACGTGCACGACGTGTTTCACATGTCTCAACTCCGCAAGTGTTTCAAGACTCCTGACTGCACCACCAACTTTGAAGATATTGATCTCCAAGAAGACATGTCTTATCATGAGCACCCCGTTGCTATTCTTGAAGAAACTGAGCGCAAGACTCAGAACAAGTCTATCAAATTCCTGAAAGTCAAGTGGTCACATCATTCCGACCGTGAAGCCACCCGGGAACACGAGGACCACCTCCGTTCTGAGTACCTGGAGTTTTTTCCAGTCCTAGATCTCGGGACGAGATCCTTTCATAGTGGTGGAGTGTTGTAACACCCCGTATGTAACCTTCCATAATTGTATTCCAACTCTTTCCATTTCCGGCACTAAGTTATGTTATTTCCTCATTGTTAGGTGTTTGTCTTCGTGTTGTTTTGTCTTTGTCATGCATCTCATATCATGTCATCATGTGCATCGCATTTGCATACATGTTCGTCTCATGCATCCAAGCATTTTCCCCGTTGTCCGTTTTGCATTCCGGCGCTCCTATGTCCTCCGGTGTCCCCTTTTACCTCTTTTTGTGTGCAGGTGTTAAACATTCCCGGATTGGACCTAGACTTGTCAAGCGGCCCTGGTTTACTACCGGTAGACCGCCTATCAAGTTTCATGCCATTTGGACTTTGTTTGATACTCCAATGGTTAACCGAGGGACCGAGAAGGCCTCGTGTGTGTTGCAGCCCAACACCTCTCCAAAGTGGCCTAAAACCCACCTAAACTCCCTCCATCATCTAGGCCGTTCGATCACGATCTCATGGCCGCAAACCGTGCTCAATTTGGAGCCTCCTAGCTCCTCCTACCTATATAAAGGTCCCTCTTCCCCGAAATCCGGACGAAACCCTAGCCCTCCACCTCCTCGCGCCACCGGACGAGATCCCGCCGGCCGGACACGTCCATTTCCGCCGTCCGCCGACACGTGGTGCCTCCCGATTCGTCCGCCCGCGCGCCCCACTTCACCGCGCCGCCGCAGCCTGCGCGGGCCCGGGGCTGGCCCTCCCCGGCCCGCGTCTTCCGCCGCCCGCGCCCCGCGTGAGGAGCCGCGCCGCCCGCGCCGGCCTGCCGCTCCGCCGCCGACGCGCCTTGCCACCGCCTACCCCCCGGTCGCCGCCCCGCTTCTCCTCCGCCGATGCCGGCCCCAAGTCCGGCGAGCAACTCCGGCGCACAAGTACAACTCCGTCCACCGCCCTCACTGTTCTAGCGAAGTCTCCGGCGAGCGCCTCGATCCGCATGCCGATCTGTATCTGGATCTGGAAACCCTAACGGTTGACCTAATTCGCCCCGTTTCAGTAATTATTTGCATTCTTCATCATGCCATAACTCTGCATTCGTGGCTCCGTTTCGGGCGTGTAGCATATCAAATTGTTCGTCTCGACGAGTACTTCATTTCATCTCATTGAATCATGTTCATTTCAGCTCATCTTGATGCCCTAAATGTTGTTGGAAGAGTGCTAGTTTCTGTTTCTTATCAATAATTGCTCATTTGTCATTTTTGCCATGATTAATGTGTGCCTCCTATGAACTTGAGCCCTACATGTGTTTTGAAGTATGCCATGCCATCTTTACAGGGGCGTATGCCATGTATTTTTGTGATATTTGTGGTGACTAGCACAAGCATGCAAAGTAGCCCTCTTAATGTTGTTGTTTTCAGGGACTTCGAAATATTCCAAGTCTTTGTCCTGTCAATATTTTTATGCCATGTATTCATGTTGCTACCGAGTGATCCGTGCCTCTTTTGAGCATGATCAGTAAGGATGTTTTGTAGATATTGTGGTGCTCTATCCATCCATGTATTTTTTTGCAATGATGGATCACCCTAGCTTGACTCAATCGAGCTCTACTTTTGCTATAAAATGTTCCTGGCAGAATGTTTACATGCTAAGCATTTTTGCCGAGCTTGTTGTAGTTGATCCACGCATGCTATGATGTTGTTCTTGCCATGTTTAGCTTCTATGCCATGTATACTTGCTGGGTGTATGCTTAGTTTGTCATGCAATGCCTTGTGGTGAGTGCATCGAGCTCGTAAACATGCCTACTTAATATATGTTTTGCCATGCTCCAGTTTTCTACCAAGTCTGAATCTGTTAACGATAATTGCTATGTTCACATGGTTGCCATTGTATTTTCTGATCCGTTTTGGCTCATGGTCAGTAAGGGACTTTTGTTGTATGCTTTGAGTAGCTTCATGCGATGCCTTGCTTTGCCGTGATATGTTCCTGTAGCATGTTGTTATCTTTCTCTAAACATTGCTTCCTGATGTTAAATTCCTGGCATGTTGTTAATTTCACTGAGTCTGTAACATGATATCTTTTGCACTTTTGCCATGCTTGTTTGAACCTGCTATTGAGTGAATTAGCCGTAGCTCAGTGTTCATCTTTTGTCAAGCATCTTGAGTGGATCCCTGCCATGTATTTTCTTGCTATGTTAGAGTGTTGTAGCTTGTTGTTCTTGATGCATTTAGATGGCCTTGTGCTGTTATTCGCAGATCGGTGCCATATTTGTTTTGCTTGTCATTTCCAAACCGTGCATCCGATTCCGATGATCTTTATATCGATTTGGACCGAAATCAACCCCTCTTACCAGTGGCACTATTGGTTTTCCAAGTTGAGGACAGGTTCAATCATTTCTTTCCGAATCATGCATATGCATCGCATATCGCATCCCGCATATCATGACATGTTTTGCATCATGTTGTTTGTGCATTGCACGTGGTTGATTGTGTCTCCCTTTGCTTGTGTTCTTTCTTTGGGTAGAGCCGGGAGATGAGTACGTGATCGAGGAGCCCGTTGAGTACGTTTATGAGGATCAAGCTAACGTCAACTCGGAGAACTTTGTAGGCAAGATGACCATGCCCTCGAAATCACTTCTATCTTTGCTTGCTAGATGCTCGCTCTTTTGCTATGCCTATGCTACGATACCTACCACTTGCTTATCATGCCACTCATATTGCCATGTCAAACCTCTAACACTCCTTGTCCTAGCAAACCGTTGTTTGGCTATGTTACCGCTTTGCTCAGCCCCTCTTATAGCGTTGCTAATTGCAGGTGAAGATTAGAGTTTGTTCCTTGTTGAAAAATGTTTATTGCTGGGATATCATTATTATATCTTGATCTACTTTAATGCATCTATATACTTGGTAAAGGGTGGAAGGCTCGGCCTTATGCCTGGTGTTTTGTTCCACTCTTGCCGCCCTAGTTTCCGTCATACCAGTGTTATGTTCCTTGATTTTGCGTTCCTTACATGGTTGGGTCATAATGGGAACCCCTTGACAGTTCGCCTTGAATAAAACTCCTCCAGCAATGCCCAACTTTGGTTTTACCATTCGCCACCTAGCCTCTTTTTCCCTTGGGTTCCGCGGACTCAAGGGTCAACTTTATTTTAAACCCCCAGGCCAGTGCTCCTCTGAGTGTTGGTCCAACTAGTCAGCCGTCGGTGGCCACCAGGGGCAACTCTGGGCTGGCCTACCGGAAGTTTGGACAATCTGGTGTGCCCTGAGAACGAGATATGTGCAACTCCTATCAGGATTTGTCGGCACATTTGGGTGGCTTTGTTGGTTTAGTTTTACCATTGTCGATATGTCTTGTGACCGGTATTCCGAGTCTGATCGGATTGTCTTGGGAGAAGGAATATCCTTCGTTGCCCGTGAGAGCTTGTGATGGGCTAAGTTGGGACACCCCTGCACGGATTTGAACTTTCGGAAGCCGTGCCCGCGGTTATGGGCAGATGGGAATTTGTTAATGTCCGGTTGTAGAAAACCTAAAGCTTAACTTAATTAACATGAATCAACAGAGTGTGTGGCCGTGATGGTCTCTTTTCGGCGGAGTCCGGGAAGAGAACACGGTCTCGTGTTATGCTTGAATGTAGGTTGTTCTAGGATCACTTCTTGATCATAGTTGATCGACCGTGCCATTGCCATCTCTTCTCGCTCTCTTTTGCATATGGTTAGCCACCCAATATGCTAGTTGCTTGCTGCAGCTCCACCTCATACCTTTTACCCTTCCTATAAGCTTAAATAGTCTTGATCGCGAGGGTGTGAGATTGCTGAGTCCCCGTGACTCATAGGTTACTTCCAAAACCAGGTGCAGGGACCGATGATACCGCTCCAGGTGATTTGACTGAGCTCAAGTGGGAGTTTGATGAGGACTCAGGATGATACTACGTTTCTTTTCTAGACGATCAGTAGTGGTGCCCGGTTGGGGCGATCGGGGACTTTGTCGCATTTGGGGTTGTCCTTTATTTTGGTTCCATAGTCGGACCATGATTGTATCTGGATGAATGTAATGTTATTTATGCTATTGTGTGACGTGGCGAGTGTAAGCCAACTATGTACCTCTTTTCCTTATTCATTACATGGGTTGTTGTGAAGATTACCTCACTTGCGACATTGCTTACAATGCGGTTATGCCTCTAAGTCGTGCTTCAACACGTGGGAGATATAGCCACATCATGGGCATTACAACAACATACCAGGGATCGTTATCAATTGCCTCAAGATGCATTCGCATCTTATTCTTCCAGTAGGGGTAGTCCGTCCCATCAAAGGTAGGACACCCAGCAGAGGCCTTGATCATAAATGCGGTCAACATAACTAAAACTCAAGGCGGCTTAACCAAAATCACACAGAACAAGGGAGTACCTTGCTCTAATACCAATTGAAAGTGCGTTATATCGACTAGAGGGGTGTGAATAGGCGATTTTTATGAATTCTTCACTAAGGAATTTGCAGGTGAGGAAATTCCTTAGGGATGAACTACTAGCAACGGAATAAGTACTCAAAAGTAAACATAACAGAACACAAGCATAGTCATCATGATGAAATGAAGACAGGCACAAAGTACAGAAAGTGTAAGCACAGGATAACACAGGATGAAGACAAACCGACTGAAGACATTGAACTGAGGAAATTGAGAAGGTCTTCCGTCAAAGTCTTCAAACATAGATATGAGGAAATGAAAGAGTTGAGGAAATAGAACCAGTGAGCTTGGTGAAGACAATGATTTGGTAGACAAGTCCAACTGTTGTCTCAGTTGTACATCTGGTTGGAGCGGCTAGGTATTTAAACCTGAGGACACACAGTCCTCACCGTATTCTCCTTGAGCTAAGGTCACATAGACCTCGCCCAATCACTCGTGGTAAGTCTTCGGGTGACTTCCGAACCTTCACAAACTTGGTCACTCGGTGATCCACAATTCCACTTGGATGCTCTAGACCTTGACGCCTGCTACCTCTTGAGCACCGCGTTGGATTTCCCCGAAGAGGAAGGGATGATGCAGCAAAGTAGCGTAAGTATTTCCCTCAGTTTTTGAGAACCAAGGTATCAATCCAGTAGGAGGCTACACTCGAGTCCCTCGTACCTACACAAAAACAATAGCTCAACGCAACCAACGCGCTTAGGGGTTGTCAATCCCTTCACGGTCACTTACGAAAGTGAGATCTGATAGAAATGATAAATAATATTTTTGGTATTTTTGGTATAGAGATGCAAAGTAAATAAAGTAAAAGCAAAGTAAAATCAAAGCAATAATAAAGTGATGGAGAATGATATGATGAGAAAGAGACCTGGGGGCCATAGGATTCACTAGTGGCTTCTCTCAAGAGCATAAGTATTCTACGGTGGGTGAACAAATTATTGTTGAGCAATTGATAGAATTGAGCATAGTTATGAGAATATCTAGGTATGATCATGTATATAGGCATCACGTCCGAGACAAATAGACCGAAACGATTCTGCATCTACTACTATTACTCCACTCATCGACCGCTATCCAGCATGCATCTAGAGTATTAAGTTAAAAACAAAGTAATGCCTTAAGCAAGATGACATGATGTAGAGGGATAGTTTCATGCAATATGATAAAAACCCCATCTTGTTATCCTCGATGGCAACATTGCAATACGTTCCTTGCTGCCCCTTCTATCACTGGGAAAGGACACCGCAAGATTGAACCCAAAGCTAAGCATTTCTCCCATGGCAAGAACAACCAATCTAGTAGGCCAAACCAAACTGATAATTCGAAGAGACTTGCAAAGATAACCAATCATACATAAAAGAATTCAGAGAAGATTCAAATATTATTCATAGATAGACTTGATCATAAACCCACAATTCATCAATCTCAACAAACACACCGCAAAAAGAAGATTACATCGAATAGATCTCCACGAGAGAGGGGGAGAACATTGTATTGAGATCCAAAAAGAGAGAAGAAGCCATCTAGCTACTAGCTATGGACCCGTAGGTCTGAAGTAAACTACTCACACTTCATCGGAGGGGCTTGGATGATGATGTAGATGCCCTCCGTGATCGATGCCCCCTCCGGCGGAGCTCCGGAACAGGCCCCAAGATGGGATCTCGTGGATACAGAAAGTTGCGGCGGTGGAATTAGGTTTTTGGCTCCGTCCCCGATCGCTTGGGGGTACGTGGATATATATAGGAGGAAGAAGTACATCGGCGGAGCTTCGAGGGGCCCACGAGGCAGGGGGACGCGCCCTAGGGGGGGCGCCCTCCACCCTCGTGACCACCTCGTGGCTTTCTTGATAGACGGTCCAAGTCTCCTGGGTCTTATCTGATGAGAAAATCACGTTTCCGAAGGTTTCATTCCGTTTGGACTCCGTTTGATATTCCTCTTCTTCAAAACCCTAAAACAGGCAAAAAACAACAATTCTGGCTAGGCCTCTGGTTAATAGGTTAGTCCCAAAAATAATATATAAGTGGAAAATAAAGCCCAATAATGTTTAAAACAGTAGATAATATAGCATGGAGCAATCAAAAATTATAGATGCGTTGGAGACGTATCAACGCCTAACCGTCTGGAAGAAGCACAGTCTTCAAAGGTAACAAGCATCGGATCCACGCAGGATCAATCTCTTCAGTGATGCTCAATCACTTGGGGTTTGTAGGTGTTTGGGTTTGGGTTTTGGTTTTCCTCACTTGATGATTTTCACTCAAAGTCCTGGGAGGATGGGATGCTCTCAAATGACAAGTGTCAGTTTCTCTCGGAGCAGCCAACCAGCTAGTGTTTGTAGGGGGCGGCTATTGATAGCCTAGGAAGCAGCCTGACATGATAAGACATAAATGCCCTTCAATGATATGACCGTTAGGTGGGTAGATATTTTGGGACAGTTGGCGCATAGCACAGCAACGATCAGAAATTTGAGTATCAAATTCCTCCGGGCTATCATGTTCCTCACTTTGTAGGTAATCCGCACTGGCGAATTCCTAACTCCTCAGTCAGAACAAATTCCTCAGAGACCAGAAGAACTTCGTCCCTATCAATGAAGAATATGACTGAACTGTATGAGATTTCCAATGGCTTCGCTCGAAGGGATTGGTAGGTGTAGGATTTTGAGTTGAGCATCACATGGAAATTTTTCCTTAGTATTTCCTCGACCCCCTTTAACAGTACGGTGTTTCCTAAGACACAAGAAAGATAAAATGAAACTACAAAAACAAAAGTCTTCACGCTTCATGTTCCTCAAATGAATACCAAGTCTTCAAGGTCACACCAATTTCTTCACTTTCAGAGTCTTCAGAAATTCAAAGTCTTCAGTCGAAGAACTTCATTTTTAGGGTCTTCAGAAATTCAAAGTCTTCAGTCGAAGAACTTCACTTTTAGGGTTCGAGGGTCGAGGGCTCGTTGTATGTTGTTGTCGTCGATATACCCCTTCTCGACCGTGATAACTTATACCACGGGAGCACCCCCCGGCCCTCTCGCTCGACCAAAACTCTCGAGGAGACCCAAACCCTAGAAAAAAACGATGTCGGTCTCCTATCCCCTCCCGCCACGCCCCTACCAGATCGACAAACTCTCTTGAGGCCACCCAAATTTACCAAGCTAAAAGAGCGTTGTCGTCGAGGCCACCCCAAACCCTAGAGAAGCGTCGAGGCCAGGCCACTAATATGATTCCTTATTGTGCTTAGCTAGCTAGTTCAACGTTCACTACAAAAAAAAGACACATCCGTGACATTTTGGGCCGAACGAAAAAAAATTCTGTCATACATATGACACTTCTATGACGATAATTGTGACAAAACCTGGTATCATCATAGATGTGGTGGGCTCCTACTTCTATGACAAAAAATCATGATAGAAAAATGGGCTTTTCATCCTGGGCGGGCTGGAGACGCAGCTGCATGACATTCTTTGGGCCATCCATGACGGAAAAAACCGTGGTAGAAGCGAGGGCGAGGAAAATTTCGGGGAGTTCCCGGTTACGGTGGGAGGTCGGGGGCCGAGCGATGCACGTTTCTCTCGTACACATGCGCGCGTGTGTGTGAGGCGTTGGCTCTAACTGAACCCGAGCGAGGTGTTGGGCTCTAACTGAACCCGAGCGATTGCACTGCAGGCTACGCATTACTGAACCCGAGCGATTGATCGATGGCTGTTAACTGAACCCGATCGAGCGATTCCTTCGCTACTGCTGCTAACTGAAGCTGATCGATTGGATGAACAGTGAGCGTTGCGGGGGGGGGGTGGGGGGGGGGGGGGGGTTGGTTGGATGAACAGTGAGCGGTGGTGTTGCCTCTGGATGAACAGGACCCCGTGGTGTGGTGGAGGGCTACATGAACAGTAGACGGTGGAGGGGTGGTTGAACAGGACCCCGTGGTGTGGAGGGCTGGATGAACAGTAGACGGTGGAGGGGTGCCTGTGGAGGGGTGGTTGAACAGTAGCCGGTGGAGTAGCGCGCGGTGGAGGCTGGATGAAAAGGAGCCCGTGGAGGTTGGAGGAGGTCGACGGTAGCCCGTGGAGGCTAGAGGAGGTCGACGGTGGAGATGAACAATATCCCGTGGAGTACTGTTTTGCGGTACGCCACACCCCTCCCGATGAATAGGATCCCCGTTTCGACCGTAGCGCTCCAACACAAGTCCGTTTCGTCCATTTTGCGGTACGCCACACCCCTCCCGATCAACAGGACCCTCGTTTGGAACGTAGGAGGTCCGTTTCGTCCGTTTTGTGGTATGCCACACCCCTCCCGATCAACAGGACCCCTGTTTCGACCGTAGGAGGTCCGTTTCCTCCATTTTGCGGTACGCCACACCCCTCCCGATCAACTGGACCCCGTTCCGAACGTAGGAGGTCTGTTTCCTCCGTTGTGCGGTACGCCAGGCCTCGTTTCCATCGCCTGTTCCGTACAAGCCCTCCCGATGAACATGACCACGCATTCCGTTCTGACCCAGCCGGTTGGCCCCCACGCGTTTCGTTGCCTCCCGATGAACACGACACATTCCGTTGCCTCCCCATGAACACGACACATTATGTTGCCTCCCCATGAACACGACGACGATGCTGTTTCTCCGTTCTGACCCACCCATGTACACGAGCCCTGGCCGTACGTATGCGCGAGTAGGCGTTTGAGACCCCGCCCGTATGTACACATACGTGGCCGTATTTTCTTTATTGCACCCTGGCCGCTGTACGTATGTGTACATGCTACGTGCGCGCCTCTACTACGACACGTACGCGCCTCTACTACGACACGTGCGTGCCTCTGCATCCACCAGTATATATGTACGTACACGTTCACGACCAGAATGACAACGGTGCGTATGCTTCGACCAGGTGGGTCCCGCCTATCAGGCACTTCCTTGCCTGCGAAGATGCAGCTGGTGGGTCCCAACAGTCAGGGGGGCGAATCGTTTTTTTCCCGGACGCACTTCCTTGCGTGCGAAGATGTATCTGGTGGGTCCCAGCAGTCAGGGGCAAACGTTTTTTTTGCGAAATACGGTGGCCCGTCCGGTGGGTCCCCGCTGTCAGGTGGAGGAATAATTATTTTGCACGTAATAAGGAGGCACTTCCTTGCTGCGGCCGTGGACCCAGCTGTCATCCTCTCCACGTACAGTCCACGTCCGATGGAAGCCGTTCCTTGACCACGTTGACCATGCCGCGCCGAGAGCACCAGGGCAGTGGATGACGGCGAGGCCTAGGAAGGGGACGACACGGAGCCGGGGAAGACACGGCAGTGGATGCCCATGCGTAGAGGAGTACGAGGGTTCACTGGTTCGCTGCGGTATGAGGCTGCCGTCACCGCAGAATAACAGGGGCTGTGGGTGAGTAGAGGGATGGCCTGGCCAGCGGTGGGACTAGTAGGGGTGGTGAGGCCTCCACCGCATCGCAGCCGTCCATGGGAGGCAGGAGCACGAGGCACGACCGGCGCTGGTTTGGGCGGCTGGAGCAAGAAGACTAGAGGTTGAAGAAGCACTACGGCTGTTGGATGGACATCGTACGGTCACTGGAGCTAGAATCCTGCATATTGACTAAGTTGACAAAGCCCTCCGTCCCTGTCAACTTAGTAGGCCCACAAGTCATCCTGCCACTATACTGGGTCCCAGCTAACAGGGGGAGTATTCATTTTTTTGTGCGTAATAAGGAGGCACTTCCTTGCGTGCTAAGATATAGCTGGTGGGTCCGAGCTATCAGCGGCGGTAACGTTTTTTTTGCGAAATACAGAGGCCCTTTTGGTGGGTCCCTAATGTCAGGTGGAGGAATCATTATTTTGCGCGTAATAAGGAGGCATTTCCTTATGTGTGGTCGTGGACCCAGCTGTCGGCCTCTCCATGTATAGTCCACTTCAGATGCATGTCGGTCGTTGACCACGTTGACCAGGCCGCGCCGGGAGCACCAGGGCGGTGGACGACGGCGAGGCCTAGGAAGGGAATGACACGGAGGCAGGGAAGACTCGACAGTTGTTTCCCACGCGGAGGGGAGTACGACTGTACGAGGGTTTATTGGTTCGTCTACCATCGCCGGAGAATAACAGCAGGTGTGGTGAGTAGAGGGATGTCTAGGCCAGCGATGGGAGTACGGTGGGGCGGTGAGGCCTGCGCGGCAGCACAGCCGGCCGCAGGGAGGAGGGAGCAGGCAGTCTCTCCGGCGCTTGTTTGAGCGGCTGGAGCAGGAAGAGCATAGATTGAAGAAAGCATGACAGCCGTTCTATGGACATCCAACAGTCACTGCTTATGCGTCAACCTATTTTAGGAAAGCCTCAAATCTGTGGAAAACAGCATACAACCCATCTGCCATTATTTCTAATAATTTATAGCCCATTTGCTAATTCTTAAGGTTTTTTTGGAGCCCATATTCTTTTTGTTAGCATTACAACCCATGTTGTGGCCACGGTTAAACAATTATACGAAATTTTGCATATTTCGGTGCGGTCCGAACTGTTTTAATTCCCGGAATTTCGACTCACATTCAAACTGATTTTAAAAATAAATGTATATCAATATAAAATCCAACAAATTCTCCACGCATAAAAATTAATGTAATTTAAAATCTCGAAATGAAAAAAAAGATATTTGAAACTAATTGCGGTTTGATGTGTTTTAAAAATGTACAGCCCATTTCTCATTACTGATGGGCCATTTTCTCGGCCAGCCGAATGAAAGCTCCCCTCGTCTTGAAAGATTTGCAGCCCAACAGGCCTGACAAGGCGACTTACTTGGCAAATCACAAAAAAACTGGGTTGTGGCCGTAGACCCAGCTGTCAGCCTCTCCACGTATAGTACTCTTCCAATGGAAGTCGTTCCTTGACCACGTTGACCACGTCGCGCGGAGAGCACCACGGCGGTGGACGACGGCGAGGCCTAGGAAGGGGACGACGCGGAGCCGGGGAAGACGCGGCAGTGGAAGCCCACGTGGAGAGGAATAGGAGGGTTGACTGGTTCGGCTGCGGTGTGAGGCTGCCATTGCCGCAGGGCCTGGCCAGCGATGGGAATAGTAGGGGGCGGTGAGGCCTCCGAGGCAGCACAACCTTCCACGGGAGGCAGGAGCATGCAGCACGACTGGCGCTGCTTTGGGCGGCTGGAGCAAGAAGACCAGAGGTTGAAGAAGCGCTACGGCCGTTGGATGGACATCGTACAGTCACTGGAGCTAGAATCGTTCATATTGACTAAGTTGACAAAGCCCTGCGTCCCCGTCAACTTAGTAGGCCCACAAGTCAGCCTCCCACAATGGTGGGTCCCAGCTAGCAGGGGGTATTCATTTTTTGTGCGTAATAAGGAGGCACTTCCTTGCGTGCGAAGATATAGCTGGTGGGTCCGACATGTCAGCAGGGGGAACATTTTTTTCGCGAAATACAGAGGCCCTTCTAGTGGGTCCAGCTGTCAGGTAGAGGAATCATTATTTTGCGCGTACAGTCCACGGCCAATGGATGTCGTTCGTTGACCACATTGACCAGGCCGCGCCGAGAGCACCATGGCGGTGGACGACGGCGAGGCCTAGGAAGGGAATGACACGGAGCCGGGGAAGACTCAGCAATGGTTGCCCACGCAGTGGGGAGTACGAGGGTTTACTGGTTCGGCTACCGTCACCGGAAAATAACAGGAGGTGTGGGTGAGTAGAGGAATGGCCTGGCCAGCAATGAAGTAGGGTGGGGCGGTGCGGCCTGTGCGGCAGCACAGCCGGCCACGGGAGGCGGGAGCAGGCAGTCCCACCGAAGCTGGTTTGGGCGGCTGAAGCAAGAAGATCAGATATTGAAGAAGCAGCACGGCCGTTGGATTAACATCCAACGGTCACTGCTGCTAGAATTGTTTGTGGACTAAGTTGACAAAGCCAAAGTACAAGTCAACCTAGTAGACCCACAAGTCAGCCTCTAAATCTGTCCCAAACAGCATACAGCCCGAAATTTCTAGCCAGATTCAAATTAATTTTATATCTAAATATACCGTAATTTAAATTCAATGAAATTTTACCCGCACAAAAACAATGAAATATAAAATATCAAAATCCGAAAGAAAACAGTATTTTGGAACTAATTGCCTGTTTGCTGTATTTTTTCATTTTACAGCCCATTTCTTATTACTTATAGCCCATTTTCTGGGAAAAATGCATCCCTCCTCGTCTTGAAAGATTTCCGGCCCAGCAGGGCGTAGAAAAGCAAGTAGGCCTACGTTGGTTTTTCTGTAAAAAAAAGCTGGCTAGCCAATTTCAGAAAGGAAAAAACAAATTGGGCTGGTCATGTGCTAAATATATGAAATAAAAGCCTGGGCTAGACGGGCCACGGGTCCCGCACAACCCAGTTGATACCCTTCTCCGTCCCAAAAAACAAAATTACTGCGTGCGCTGCTGGGTCCCTACTGTCATTCTCACCATGTACAGTCATCTCCTTATTCCTCTCGGTTGTTGACCATGTTGACAACACCGGAGGGCGGCGCCGTGGCGAGCGAACCAAGGCGGAGGACGATGGTGAGACCTCGGACGGGAACGAACAGGAGCCGGGGAAGATCACAGCCAGCCGTGGGAGGCGGGAGCAGGCGGTCCCGCCGGCGCTGGTTTGGCTTTGGCGGCTCGAGGAAGAAGAGACTGAAGAAACGCGACAGACATTGAATGTCAATCCAACGGTCAAGGTTGGCACAATCGTTTGTTGACTAAGCGGACACCAAGTAGCATACTTTTTTATATATAGAAAGAAAATCAAAGACTTGGGAAGGTGTACAGAACAAGCTAGTGTACCAGTAAAGAGACGTTGCCGAGTTTTAGAAAAAAGAAAGATGTGCGCATGTAGCTGGTTCGAATCCAAACCTAGACTATGACTATATATGGTGCTATGCTACTTTGCAAGTAATGAAACTGACATATCCAACATTCTCTTCTCCTCTTCTCTACTTACTATGCCTAGCATCAGAAGCTCTGGCCGCAGCAACCATGTCCGCTGGCTGCTCGTCCACCTGCTCTTCAGCAGGCAACAACTAAATATGCGCCAAGTCGCCACCCGTACCATCACCTGTGGGTCTCATCACACCCCCGCCGGCACGCGCACCGCAGTCGATTGCTCATCATAACCCGCTGTTGTTGGTGCGGTGCCACTGCTGCAAATCACGCAGTCATCCATCGCGTCTCAACCACAATCCGCAACCCTGGCCGAGTCTTCTACAAATGCCCGAATCATGGGGTAATAATATGTTTAAGTGTTGTTCTACTGCTTTCAGTTGCTGATTTTTTAATAGTTTGGTTGATGATCTTCCAATTTGATTCGTGCAGAAAAGGGAAGATTCGTGTGATTTGTATGTTTGGGAAGTTGCTGATGTGGGGGAATGCAACTACATTGATTATTTGGTTAGCCGAGGAATCCCAATACCAGCAGGTTGGGGTGTTGGATAGGTAACTGAAAGAACGGCAGAAGAGGAAGATGCAGAGCAGAAGGTTAAAGATGCAGTTCCTCTGATCATGGCCAAGCAACAGCTGTTGAACGGCCTTGACAGCAATGAGGATATGAAAGAGCTTGTGAAGATAATGGGCAAAATCGATGTGCTCTATAGGATGATTGTCTCTTTATTTGCAGTGTATGTAGCACTCGTGATGTATTCAGTGGCTACAACATGAGCACTTTGCTGAAACTAGTAATGAATGAAACCTGTGTAGCAGGCTGGGCGTAGTATTGTGAACATCTAATGATTTCTATTAACGGAAATCAGGGGGTATCCCCTTTTGCTCATATAAATAAATAAATAGCAGAGGCCCTGTCGGGTCACCTTTGTTCCCATTCGAAGACGTCGAGCAAATTGCAGTACAACAGCAAACTATGTCATCAAATTCAAGTTTCATAGCCAAATATGAGTACAACTAAACAACAATGTCATCATGTTTTAGTTTTCATACAAGTACCAAACACAAATCAGCATACATAACAAGTGATGTTCTCACAGCAAAATACTAAACAACATGTTCATCAGGTTTCAGTTGTCATAGCAAACACAATTTCAGACAGTAGATAAAAAACGTCTACTAACAGGCAAATACGACAAAAGTAATGTAATCATCATCCGCAGCAGCAGCGTCAACATCTTCGCCATGTGTATCAGTCTGAATCGTAATTCCCCACTGTGTCATCTTCTTCTTCGTCCTCAACGTCTTCGAACGTTGGCTTCTTCTTGATCAACTCTTGTATGTCCACAGCACGACAAGCAATCTTTTCGCCGGCTTCATTGACGTGATGGTTCTCAAAGATATTAGGAACATCTGTGTTATCTTGTACATCAGGATCAGTGTAAGCATCATCTTGTTGTGCAACTTCATTAAACGAATTCCTCTGCTCAAACCTTTGAAGTACTCTCCAGTCATCGCTACGTGCAAATGTGTCTTCCAAGAAAAATATCTATGTTTCTTGATTTGCCAAAATAAAAGGCTCGTTGGTCTGGTACGCCGCCTTGACATTGATGGATTTGAAATAATCATCAGCTCTAGGTTTTGCGATCCTGGAAAACAGGTTATACCAATGACAGCACAACAGAACCACACACCGATGATCCTCGAAACTGGATATATACTGCAACTGAAAAATGTATGTTATGTTAGCATACATTTCAGTTGTCTCTTTGTCATACGTATCCATGCTCATGATGGCACTGTTTTGTGTCTTCCTGCCTTCGTCTCGTGCAAGGGTGTTGTAGCGCACATCTCCAACAACGCAAGATTCATAATGTCTTACCCGAGTATCAGGACCCATTGTTAGTGAGTAAAGGGCATCATCAACTGCCTGCCCAGCCTCCCGCATCTTCTTAACCTATGTTTAGAAAATAGACAAGCTGATCATCTTATGTACTCAATATATTGAAAAACTGACAGTGCACTTCAAAGGCGTACATGGTTCTTGAACCATTTCACAAATCCTGCCATAACTAGTTTGTCAATGTTTCTTGGATTTTGTGGCAGTAACTCCTCTTTGTAGATGCTGCACAACATAGTGATTGCGTCAAACATCTAAATATATAAGAATGTGCTGCAAGTTTAGTAGATTACGATGTATAAGCTGCAGTACTGCACTTACTTGGTATAAGGTAGTATCTCAGGATAATTATTCAACACATACCAAACCATTTTGTCCAAATCTGTAGGTTTGTCCTATTGTCGACTCTTCCCTGTAACTCGAACAGAATAATCGAAAACATTGAGCCCGGGATTGTCTTCACCCACCTCTTTGCTAAGCTAATTAGCTCTCTCAATGTATTTTGAGCAGAATGTCAACGCTTCTGTAGCAATGTAGGCCTCTGCAATGGAACCGTCGGGTCTAGCTCTGTTCCTAACACAGCCCTTGAAAGTGCCTAGCCGCCTTTCAATAGGGTACATCTAGCCATACTGTACTGGACCTCTAAGTAGTGCCTCATCAGGTAGATGAACAGCCAAATGCACCATCACATCAAAGAAGGCTGGAGGATATATCTTCTCAAGGTCGCATAGGATAGTTGGTATCTTGTATCTAAGACGCTCCAAAGCATCTATCCTGATATTCCTACTACAGAGTTCCCTGAAGAATTGTCCCAACCCTACAACTGCTCTATATAAGTCAGGGCGGCCCAATCATCTAAGGATAACAGGTAAAACCCTTTGAAGTAGGACGTGGCAGTCATCAGTTTTCAACCCTTGTACCTTGTTTCCATCTGCACTGACTCTCCTTTCAGGGTTGGAAGCAAATCCATGTCTCGAATCTCACACGTGACAGGACCTCGCAGAATTCTTTTCTTTTTACCTTGTCCAAGACGTACACAGCTGGTGCCATATCCCGTGGTTTACCTTCATCTTGCACCTGCAAATCCTTTCTGATACCCACGTGTGTCAAATCAATCCTAGATTTTAAGGTATCTTTCGTCTTTCCTTCAATATTAAGAAGTGTGCCGATAATGTTGTCACATATATTTTTCTTGATGTGCATCACATCAAGATTATGCCGCATATCCAAATCTTTCCAATACTCCAAGTCCCACAAAGTGGACCTACGTGTAAACAATAATCTCTCTTCTACCTGCCACACTTCCTTTTCCCGCTACCATTACCAGGATGGTTTCCTGGTGTAATATGCTTGACCTTCTCTAATTCCACTTGCAACTCATCGGTGGTGAGCCTCTTTGGCACATCACGGTTTTCATGCTTTGCATTGAATACATGTCTTCGGTATTTTCTAGGATGCGGCTTGTCCTTGGCAAGGAAACGGCGGTGTCCAATGTAACAGATCTTGCTAAGTATTGCGTATGACAGCGGATTCCTATCATAGCGAACACATGCATTGTAACCATGTGTCGTTCGCCCATAGTGCCCAAAGCCGGATAATCATGGATGCACCAAATTATAACATCACGCAGAAAGAAATCAACTGGTGGGCTGCTATATAGGTCTCGAGTGAGAATACCCTTCCATAGCTGTTGAAGTTCCTCCACAAGAGGCTCCATGAATAAATCAAAATCCTTTCCAGGACTTTTTGGACCTGGGATGAGCAAGACCATCATGTAGTTTGATTATTTGGTGCAGACATTTGGAGGCATGTTGTAAGGGATAACAAGCACTGGCCACATGCTATATGTGGCGCTCTGGTTGCCAAATGGGTTAAATCCATCTGAAGCTAAGCCAAGTCTAATGTTTCTCGGGTCAGCAGAAAACTCTTTGTGTTTATCATTGAAGCTTTTCCACTCACTACCATGAGATGGATGGCTCATTACATTCTGATCTCTATACTCCTGGTTCCTAGAATGCCACAGTACATCCTCTCTTGTTTCAGCATCATGAAACAACCTCTGCAATCTTGGTGTAATTGGAAAATGTCTCAGAACATTATGAGGAATCCTCTTCACAGCATCGCCATCTTTCCATCTTGATGATTTGCATTTCAGGCATTCACTTAAGTTGGCATAATCCTTCCGGAACAGAACACAATTATTCTTACAAACATGGATCATATCATATCCAATTCCAACTGCACAAAGGAAATTCTTCATTTTACTGTAGGTGTGTGGCAGCTCAGACGCATATGGAAAGATTTGCGGAAAGCAGCCAACATCGCATCGAATGATTTGTTGGTCATCCGCTCAGATGTCTTCACCTGAAGAAAGGTGACCATAGCTGAGAATACTGACAGCTTATTTCCTGGGGTGACAGCAATGTTGCATTGTTCCAACATGCGGGCCCACCGTTTTTCTTCTACAGGTGAAAGTTCATGGAATGCACGAGCATTTCGTAGCATTGTTTCAATGCTGGTCAAACTCACTGGCTCCACCACCACCACATCCTCCTCCTCTTCCACCTGAGCATCAGGCAGATCAAAATGGTGATATGCTGCTTCCACGTAGTCAATAACATTGACGTTCACAGCTTCACCATGATGAACCCACCTAGTATATGTGACCGACATCCCATACAAGTGTAGATGATTTTGCACAGTTGATTGGGGTCTTGTAACTGAATTCATACAACTGCTACACAGGTAGAGCACAACTGATTTCGGACCATCGTACTCAGCTCTGATAAAGTTCATGAAGTTTTCAACCCCCTCGACATATGCAGCGGAGAATCTTCGAGCAGAAGTTATCCAAGTCATGTCCATCTGTTAGACATACAAATTAGTTCTTCTACTTGATATTACAGGAAAACATACATGCTTTTTTATGAAGTCCAGAAAAAAAATACCTAGGTCGATGTCTAAAGCTATGGCAAGATATTTGGACGAGCAAATCTAAGTAATGAAATATATGCAAAGCTAATTCAGCAAACATATTTGAGTGCCAAATTATGGCAGGCTGTTTCAGCAGTCAATGAGGCCGAGCACACAGCCATCGAACTATCGAAGGCCATCGCAGCAACAAAGATCGAGTATAAAACGGTGTAGAGCGATTTCACCTAACAGATTGGCTACTAGACCATGGCAATCTACATCACAATAAATATATGGCAGGATATTTTAGCAACTAATCGGCCTTGGCATGCCATCTCAGCTAAGCAGATTGAGTGCAGAACAGGGCAAGGAAGCTTCTTAAGCAGAGCATATTGATAGTAAACTACTTCGGCAAACAGTGAGACTAACAACGTCTATCAGTTAACATTCAGCGCTACACCGACATGAACAGGGCTTCAGTCTAGAATGCGCGTACCATGGGAGAAGCTGACCACCGTGCGTCTCCACACGAACGTCGCCAGCGGTGGCGGCGCTGACCGCCGTGCGCCTCCACAAGAACGTAGCGAGAGGTGGCGGCGCGGCTAGAGGATGGCAGTCTACGAGAGCGTACTGTGGGAGCTAGAGGATTGCCGAACCGCGGCGCCGACGTATCGGCATGGCGGGGAGGGCGGCTTTGTAGGAGCGAATGGAGTGGAGGGGGACAGGGGGGAGGGGGTTTGGGGAATATTATTGGCTAGTTGGCCGAAGGGCGGTTGAACCGGATTTGGGGGGAATTTTTGGGTGTGGGGGGAGGATTTTCGCGTGGTGGGCGGGGGGAGTTTGGTGCATGGTCGGTTTCTCCAAGTGCAGTCCCACGTGTCAGTGAAGAGGCAAGCCGAAGCGCGTTCCGTTTGCATGAGCCGTGTGCAGGACCAAACGTGTGTGGGGTGCAATGCGACCGCGACGGGAGTGCTGTGAGTGTACCGCCTTTTTCTTTTAAACTAGGTGCTTTGCCCCCTCAAAAAAATCTTTTTGCTTCGCGTGATCCATAGATACTACTACTAGTAATCCGGTAATCCTGACTAAAACGGCGCGGCCGGGTCTTTTCCCGCGCGATATGCTGGGAGGTTGGCTTAGTTGGGTTTTTTAGGACGAGTAATGCTACACCTACGTAATCTCAGTTACGTAATTAACGTAATGTGAAACGTGTGAGCTATTGATTGTAGATTGGGGGGAGGGAGGGGCCCACGACCATGAAAACCAGGGGAGGAGAGAGAGAGAGGCAATTTACGTTAACCCTTTTGTAGGTTCCCGTAGATGTAGAAAGATGTGAAATGCGTGAATGTGTAGTGGACATACTATTGGAGTGCCTAAGATAATTTGTGTATGTATAGACCCTATGTGTTTATTTTACTTTGCATGTTAGATTTGTCTCGGTTCAATAAAAAGCAGAGTTGGTGATGATGGTGTGCCTGTCATCCTGCAATATAGGCCATCCGATCTATATCTAGCGGATAGGAAGGAAACTATGACAATTTACCCGCACTCCTCTCCACATTCGCAGATAAGGCTTTCCCTCGTTCATCCGTTTCTCCCATAAGATCTTGATCTTCCGTGCAACGCACTGGCATCTTGCTAGTACTCCTACAATATGTATATTATTGTGAAAGTTCATATACACCGGCCGAGATTAATGCAAACACGACAGATTTTCATTACATTTCGAACTTTTATAGGACAGAAAAATAAAATAAACCTGACCCTAAGCCTATTCTACGGCGGCGACCGACGTCCTCCATCTGCGATCTCTATGTACGGGGGCGGGGTTCAAGACCCGTGAAGTGAAGGTGCGGTCTCCGGCGAGGGAGTAGAACACGGGATACGGACCGGCCAGTTGGCACACCATGCCCTGCTGCCTCCCATGCCCTACTCATCCTCGGAGGAGTCCCCGACCTCGGAGGTGCTGGACGTTGGACGGCGGCAAGTAGGACGCGTGGCTGACGGTGCCCCCGTCGTCGGCTGCCAGCGTGGCCACCGCTTGTGCGGTCGCGTCCGCGTCTGGCTATGCCACTATTGCATCGCGAGAGGCGACTTGAGCGAGGGCGGCGACCTCGAGCTTCATCCCCGAAGACAAGATCTCCCACAGAGCGTTCGCACTTGCGGTCATGGCGGATGTGGTGCCAGGTAGGAGGACAATGCGCTATGGTGTGGAGGTTAGCTGGGCGTTGCCGCCTTAAATAGCGCATTCCGGTGAGGCCAAGCGTCCGGGTGCGTCATTAAGTCACTGGAGTTGGTTCCTCGGGCACCGAGCCTCTTAACGACGACATACGAATGGACGACATGAATGCGGGCAGCTAGCGCCGGCTGGGAACGCACCGCGCGACGGCATGAGGGACGAGGGTTTTGGTGTGCCAGGGTAGTCAGCTGCGGTAGTGGCTACGTTGGAGATGCCCTTTGCTCACATGCGATCCCCGCATGTCATTGAAAAAGCAAGACAACCCGGCATGGTCTCAGGTCCAAAGGATGCAGTTGGCCACGCTACACCACTCCCCGGACGCGTCACGGCGCCCCGTGCATCCTCGACGAGCCGGGTGTTGGGGTGTGTTTGCATTGTGGCCAAAGTGCACCTTACCAAAATTTTGGTCATGACCCAAATATTGGTCTTTGTTTGGATGGTTGCCATTTTTTTGGCATGCCAATGAACTCTAGCCAACTCTAGTTCATTTTTCTTGCCAATGTCGGCCAAATCATGGGTAACCAATACCTTAACCAAAATTTTGGTCATGACCCAAAGATTGGTCTTCGATTGGATGGTTGCCATTTCTTTGGCATGCCAATGAACTCTAGCCAACTCTAGTTCATTTTTCTTGCCAATTTCGGCCAAATCATGGGCAACCAATACCTCAACCAAAATTTTGGCTACCCAATGCTTTGATGGGGCAACCTTGGGCACAAACCAAACATACCGTTGGTCGTGCCACAGCACTAACGCCACCCTCGGCACACTGAAACCGACCGTGTCTAGCTACGATATGAGCATGTCGCTCACCGTGGTCGCCGTGTCCAGAGGCGGTTGTCGGTGTCAAAACCGGCGGATCTCGGGTAGGGGGTCCCGAACTGTGCATCTAGGCCGGATGGTAACAGGAGGCAGGGGACACGATGTTTTACCCAGGTTTGGGCCCTCTTGATGGAGGTAAAACCCTACGTCCTGCTTGATTAATATTGATGATATGGGTAGTACAAGAGTAGATCTACCACGAGATCAGAGAGGCTAAACCCTAGAAGCTAGCCTATGGTATGATTGTATGTTATGGTTATTGTCCTACGGACTAAAAACCCTTCGGTTTATATAGACACCAGAGAGGGTTAGGGTTACACAAGGTCGGTTACAAAGGAGGAGATATCCATATACGTATTGCCTAGCTTGCCTTCCACGCCAAGTAGAGTCCCATCCAGACACAAGACGAAGTCATCAATCTTGTATCTTCATTGTCTAACAGTCCGGCCAATGGAGATAGTCTGGCTGTCCGGAGACCCCCTAATCCAGGACTCCCTCAGTAGCCCCTGAACCAGGCTTCAATGATGATGAGTCCGGCGCGCAGTATTGTCTTCGGCATTGCAAGGCGGGTTCCTTCTCCAAATATACCGCAGAAGAATTCGAATACGAGGATAGTGTCTGACCATGCAAAATAAGTTCCACATTCCACCGTAGAGAGAATAATATTTTCACAGATCTAATTTGCTAGCTTGTCTTGGCAGCATGACGTTATGTCATGGCCCGGTGATTATTCGAACCGTTTCTTTTAACCAGCCCCGCACATAACGCGAGGCAGTTTTTTGACACGTCTTGTCAAAGCAGAAATTGTGTCCGCTTATGACGGGATTCTCAACAATACGGGCGTGGGTAACCCAACCGCGCCATCAATTGCGGCGCTTGAGGGATAAGCGAGTTTTACCAGGCAAGTGTGGACGCTTAGTTTCGTCCGCCCATATAAAGGGATAAGGATTCACCTTTCTATCCACGCCTTCTTCCTCCTTTGCTCATCCATTTCCGCACACTCGATCTCTAGCGCCCAAGTCCTCACTTCGACCTCAACCCTCTCCAACCATGTCCGGAGCGGGAGGCAAGTGGATGGTCTCCTCCATCACGGAGGGAGACATCAAGAAACTGAGGAGAGCCGGATACCTGGCCGACAACATCGCGCACCGGCTCCCAGATGAGGGGATGCTCATCCCCGCCCCCAGGCCCCATGAGAGGGTAGTAATCCTCACCCATTTCCTCCGCGGACTGGGGTTCCCTCTCCATCCCTTCGTTTGGGGGCTCATGTTCTATTACGGCCTGGATTTCCACGATCTGGTCCCAAACTTCGTCCTCAACATCTCGGCGTTTATCATCGTGTGCAAGGCCTTCCTCCGCATCAAGCCCCACTTCGGATTATGGCTGAAGACCTTCAATGTCAAGCCGAAGGTGGTGGGCGGCTGCCAGGCAGAGTGCGGAGGCGCCATGGTGGGCAAGATGCCCAACATAACATGGCTCGAGGGCTCCTTTGTGGAAATGATAAAGGGGTGGCAATCGGGGTGGTTCTATATCACCGAGCCGCGCGACCCCGCATGGGTAGCGACCCCCGAGTTCCGATCTGGCATCCCCATGCGGCTCACCTCCTGGAAAGAGAAGGGCCTAGCTTGGGGTAGTTCGAAAGAGCAGACCGGAATCCAAACATGTATTCAAAACATGGTGGTCAAGAAGCTCAAGCTTGTCAACATAGTCCAGGTTATGCTCATCCGCCGGATACTCCCGTGCCAACAACGGGAGTTCACCTTGTGGGAGTTCAATCCGGCGCAGCACCGGACTCTGAACAGGCTCTTCGACATGACTCATGAAGACGCCTGGAGGGTGCTGTTCAAAAGTGTCGAGGTCCCTCCCCCTATTACTAAGGATCGCGGATTCAGCGCGAAGCACCAAGCCAGTGCGGTAAGCTGCTTTACCTTTCACACGATACTTTTTTTTATATAGATTGACTCTATGCGTGATCTAAACTCCCGTACTTTTGACAGGACTGGCAGAAGATGGCCAGACAGATCGACTGTCTGGCTCCTTTGCCCGAAGGCCCCGCAGATGTTCTTCTGACAAAGATGCTGACTCCGGCCCCTTATAAGGTGGCAGAGAAGACCAAGAAGGCCAAGGGAGCTCGAAAGAGTTCCCGACGCTAGGCGTCGTCGGACTCACCGTCCGATGACTCTGCGGGGCACTCTTCCCCCGAAGACGAGGAAGAAGAAGAAGAAGATGCTCCCCCACCGACTGCGGGAGACAGAAAAATGAAGGCCGCCCCAACTGGGGGGGGCGAAGGGTCCAAGAAGGGAAGGACTCTCCTTCCGGACAGCTCCACCGCCGCCGATGAAGGCAAAGACGAGTGGTTGCCCAGGGCCAAGCCCCTGGGGAGATCGTAAGTATTCGCATACCAAAGTAACCCATAGGATTCCTTTGTCGCACTGCTTTCCCTAATCGCCGAACATAATTACGCAGGCCTCCACGAGCCAATATCGAGGTATCATCGGACGGCTCCCTGGGCTTGTCGGACATGGATAGCGATCCAGTCCCGACCACCACCTCCCCTCATCCTGCCGACGACGCCGAGGTGTTGTCTCAAGAGCCATCGGATCGAGGGGAGACAGTCCCGTAGGCGCCTCAAGGCGACCTTCCGGACTACGGGAGCCGAGGGGACGGGACCCCTGAGAGCTCCATGTTCGGCCCTCAGCCGAACACCGCGCCGGACCCTCCAGCGGTTCCGGGCTTGGGTAGGCGGCCTCCTTCTAAGAGGGGTGAAACGCCTGTGCCGGTGACCTCTGTCCATCCAGAGGCGCCGGACAACCTGCTCGAAGCGCTTCGCAGCACTTCCATCGACGAGGAACACTGCACCGTCGTGAGTGCGGTGATCCAGAAGATTCAGTCCGCCAAGAGCGGATTGACTGAAGCCTGTGCCAGCCTTTTAATAGGCTTTGCGGTAAGTGTTTTAAAATGTAGTAGAAATATTACCGCATAGACAGTAGCCCCTGATGCTTTGTTCGGTGTTCACAAAGAAAAGCCGAACATAGGATCAAATAATATCGCAGGTGCCGGGGTGCTGATCCACTGGCACCTATGGGACCGGCGGACCGGGTCCCTTTCGGTTCGGCGGGGGCGGAGGTCGCGCAAAGAGCAGATCGAGGCGAAGCACGCGGGCGATTTACCCAGGTTCGGGCCGCACGGATGCGTAAAACCCTACTCCTGCTTTGTGGTGTTGTATTGATTTCTAGCTCGGGAGCGCGGAGTGCTACAGTACACACCGGCGGCTAGCAAGACCGAGCGTGAGTGATCCAACTGGCTCACCCCCCCTCTTTCCCCCGTTGCACACGGGCCTCCTTTTATATGCTCAAGGGGTTACCGACAGGCAGCGACGGAGGTAAAGGGCAAAAATGGAAACGTGCTATGGTAGGTACAGCTACCTGTTACAGTGT
Organism: Triticum urartu; assembly: GCF_003073215.2. Lineage (NCBI taxonomy): Eukaryota > Viridiplantae > Streptophyta > Magnoliopsida > Poales > Poaceae > Triticum > Triticum urartu. Next base: position 43,988,477 of record NC_053025.1, read on the forward strand.
ATCATACCTAACCCTGGCGGCAGGGGACAAGGGCATTAATTGCCCGTCTTTGTCGCCTAAACAGTACCGAAAGGGACCGCTAGGGACGCCACCGTTTGCCACGATGGTTATCTTGTCAGCGCCTGCTTTCCACCTTGCACCCCTAGCTACGCGGCCTCCTCCCATGTGTGCTTGGGAGGGTCCTAGAGCGACACGTTGGCGGGTGTGCTGGAGCGCGGGCACGAAGTGGGGGTTTCCCGCGGCAAGCTCCTTGCCGCAGTCGTCGTCTTGTCGTGTTCGGGAGCTTGTCGCTCACCGGGCCTTGCCGGGACGCGTGCCGCGTCGCGGCAAGTTTTCTTGGTATGCCTTGGTTGGCCTTCCCGGCAAGCTCCTCTTGCCGGGGTCTTGTCTTCTTGACTTGGACACTTTGTTCTTGAATGGCTCGAAAGGAACCACGGAGGATCTTGGCGGTCACCCGGCAAGCCTTGCCGCGGGATGCTGCGACTGCCCGTGCACAAGTTCGGGATACTAGGGTACCCCTACTCTAGTACACCGACAGGAGCCCCCGGGCCTGGGCCACACACGGTGCCGAGCACTGTTGGGCCAGGCCCAAAACAGTGCACGGGCACGCGCGGCCTAGGTCACGCCGCATATCTCTCCGCTTCCACCGCGCACGCCGAGAACGGCACGCGTCAAACGCGGCGTCGTGGGTGACGTGGGCGGCGTGCGCGGGGCTAAGCCCCGCGAGCATGCGTCAGGCCATGATGAAGGGGGCGGTTCACGCCCTCCTCCCTAAGCGGAGGTAGGCGTGGGGGCGTGGTGCATTTACTGGACGGGGCCGGTGCGCGGTTTTTCAAGGCGTCCACTCCCCGTGATCACGGGGTTGGGCGAGGCCGCCTCATCCGTCGCCTTGGTTCTGCATCTCCGCCACGCGGCTCCCATGCGCTTGGGGTCGCGGACGGTGGAAGCAGGAAAACTGGGCTGTCGCGAGCAGAGGCAACGGGTCGGCCCCGACTCCCTGCTCTTCCTGTGCCTTGATTCGCTGAGCGGGGCGGCCGAGCCCCCACCTCGCTCCTTTATAAAGAGTGGGAGGGGGGCACAGAAGCCCGCACTCTCTCATCTCCTCCTTTCTTCAGCTTCTGCTCCCCTTTCTCTCATTCGCCATGGAGAAAGGGAACCCTGGCCCTTCATCGGTGGCGGCGAGGGTCGCTGCCAGACAGCGCGCCCCTCCCTCTCCCGCGCCCGTGGTGGCTGAGCCAGCCATAAGGGGAAGAGGGAGGGGGCGAGGTCGTTGACGAGGTTGAGGACGAGGTCGAGGCGCTCGGGGAAGAGGCGGACGGGGTGGCGCGCCAGCTTCTCTCCCGCCGGCGGTTCCTCTCCCCACGGCGGTCCACATAGGGGACGACCCTTGCGAGTTCTTCGTCAGGCTGCGCCGGGCGCCTCGTCGTCGCCTCCGGCTTCCAGTTCCGTTCGCGAGCGCGATGGAGTTGGACCCGCCCGAGACACTGAGACTGCACATGAGGGGCTGTGGGATCAGTGGCACGCGAGTCCGCGTTGTATTCCCAGCCCCTAATGTGATGTATCTTGATCGAGGGTGGAAGACGTTCGCCCATATCCACAGCCTGATGGAGGGGCTTACCCTCCATTTTAAGTTGATGGAGGGCGATCTCCTCTCCGTCAAGGTCTTCGAGTGCTTCGGCACTCGGGCGAAGTGCTGCGTGGACAGCTCCTCCGATAGTGAAGGCTCCCCCTCGAGCGAGAGTGACGAGGAGGAGAGCGACAGCGACGATGAGGGTAGCGGGCGGCGGGATGGCGGGTCCGACTAGGCGTCGGGCGCCGCTTCGTGCGGCACCGGTGACCCCATCATCCGTGTCGCCGGCTCCTTGAACTCCCCGGGGTCGTCTCCTTGGGCGGCTGGCGTAGGGAGGCTGCGGAAGGGGAAGAGAGCTGGCGACAAGGCCGTCAGGTCGGAGTACGAGGGCGTGGTGCCCTCGACAGCGTGCTGACATCCTGCCGCCCCGTCTTCGAGCCCCGCTTCCGGCGCCGCCATCACCGTCCAGCCTTCGGACGGCCTCCGGGATGTTCTCTTGGTGTCTTCTGGCGCCCGTAGCTCGCCTAGGCACCCCTTTTACCCTTCTCGCCTCCTTGACCTACCTCCTGAAGAGAGGGACAGGAAAGGGATTACGGGCATCTTATCTTTTTAATTTGTAAGCCTCCGGGCCTTAGCTGCATCTAAAACTTGTAATCCTCTCTCTCATGTTTTTCATCCTCTATGGACTGTACCTGAGTGGGATGTTTTTTAATAAAAAGGGGATGCTTGCCGGGTTATTTGTCTCGCGGGTTGAACCCACGCCAAGGAGCAAATCCTTGGTATCCCTCGGATAGACATTTCATCTCCCGGCAACAGGCCCTGCCGCCTTCCCACATCGCTCGACCTTTCTCACACCTTTGACGGAGGCGGGAACGAGGTGGGTGCGGCCTCCTCGTTTCATCCCTTTGCTGCCGCAACTACGACCAAACTTGGCCTCGAGAACGAGCCCCAAGGCCTAGAGTTGAGGGAGCACGACAGTTTTCGGGAAGAAATGCGGTTTCGCATTCCCCAGTCCATAAGAGGATGCATGATGAGGGACGGAAGACTTATCTGATATCGCAGCCCCCGGCGACTCTGGCTTGCCGGGGCCCAGGTGCCGGCGCGCCCTTCTTCTCCTTTTCGTCCTCAAGCGGTCTGGCCAGGATATGCGAGCCCTGCGAACTAAAGAGAAGCAAAGGGACGCACACTCGACCTCTAAGCTAGGGGTTAGCCGCTGTTAGGCACTATCAACCCTAACCAAGGACGAGACTCGACCTAGCATGCATGCTATAACCCCGGGGTGCCAGCGCTTCATTTACTTGTGCTCAGGGTCTGCGCCTAGCTTTGTACAAAGGATTACATGCAACAGCGGCAAGACTTGTACAAAAGGGTGGTTGCCGAACAGGGTCCGACAACCGCGCCTTACGGGTAAAACTTACGAAGATGTTCGATGTTCCAGGAGTTGCTCACTGGTACGCCATCTTAGGTCTCAATGCGGACAGCGCCAGGCCTTGTGACTCGCTTCACCCGGTAAGGGCCTTCCCACTTCGGCGTCAACTTGTTGGAATTCTTGGCGGACTGAATGCGCCGAAGAACAAGGTCGCCTTCCTCGAGACTTCTGGCGTTAACTTTGCGGCTATGGTAGCGGTGCAAAGCTTGCTGGTAGCGAGCAGCTCGCACAGCAGCCTGAAGACGGTCTTCCTCAAGGAGCAGCGCGTCATCTTGTCGCAGCTGCTCTTGCTCGAGCTGATCATAAGCGAGCACTCGAGGTGACCCGTATACGAGTTCCGTGGGGATAACTGCCTCTGCTCCATAGACTAGAGCAAAAGGTGTTTGTCCAGTGGCTCGATTTGGCGTCGTTCTGATCGACCAAAGAACCATCGGCAGCTCCTCGATCCAGTTCCTTCCGCACTTGTGCAGCTTGTCAAAAGTTCTGGTCTTGAGCCCGCGCAGCACTTCAGCATTTGCCCTCTCCGCTTGACCGTTGCTTCTCGGGTGAGCAACAGAAGCGAAGCAGACCTTGGCGCCAAGATCTTGGACGTACTGTGTGAAGGAGCGGCTCGTAAATTGCGTGCCGTTGTCGGTGATTATCCTGTTAGGGATCCCGAAGCGGCAAACAATCGACCTGAAGAACTTGACTGCTGACTGTGCTGTCACCTTCCTCACTGGTTCCACTTTCGGCCACTTTGTGAACTTGTCGATTGCAACGTACAAGTACTCAAAGCCCCCGACAGCTCGGGGAAAGGGGCCGAGGATGTCGAGCCCCTAGTCCGAAAATGGCCAGGATAAAGGGATCGTCTGGAGAGCTTGAGCTGGTTGGTGTATCTGCTTGGAATGAAACTGACACGCTTCACACTTGGTTACTTGTGCAGTTGCATCCTGGGGGGCTGTTGTCCAGAAGAAACCTTGCCGGAAAGCTTTACCGACAAGTGCTCTTGCGCCAATGTGGTGACCACATATGCCTCCATGTATTTCTGCCAACAGCTTTTGTCCATCTTCCCGGGGAATACACTTCAATTTCACACCATTGAGTCTTCTTCTGTACAGTGTCTTGTCGACAAACTGGTACATACTCGACTGCCGGGCTACTCTCTCCGCTTCTTCTTGCTCTTCGGGAAGTCCTTCTGTCTGAAGGAAATGGACAATCTGATGTGCCCATGCTGGAGCTTGTGGCTCGACAACAAGGACTAAAGGCAGATCAGCTGCTGCGGGAACACCCGCTTCCACGGCAAGAACCTGCGGCTCCGCCGGAGCTTGACGTTCCCCGACAAGCTTGCCGGAGCAAAACTTGTCGGGAGCTTCTGCTTCAACGGAACAAACCCTAGGGCTTGCCGGAGCATCTTGCTCCTCAGCGCTCTTGGTGTTGATCTTGGAGACTGCCGCGGGAATATCTGCTTCTACGGCGAGAAGCTGTGTCTCTGCCGGAGCTTGACGTTCCCCGACAAGCTTGCCGGGAGCTTCTGCTTCAACGGAACAAACCCTAGGGCTTGCCAGAGCAGACTGCTCCTCAGCGTCTTCGACGTTGATCTTAGGGACCTTCTTGGCGGCGGCTTCAGGAAGCTCTGCCGGCAAATGGTCACCAGAAATCAACTTTCTTTTCTTGCTCTGTCCAGTTGATGGTGTTACGGACGGTTGAGTCAGCTTGAGCACAAAGATTCCTGGTTCCACAGGTAGCTTAAGTGCGGCGCATTTTGACAGGCCATCAGCAATGGCGTTGTGAGCTCTTGGAACATGCTCCATTTGTAGGCCGTCAAAGTGCTCTTCTAGCTTTCTCACTTCGTCAACGTAAGCTTCCATCAACGGACTGTGATAATTCTTGTTTACTTGGCGGACGACAGGCTGTGAGTCACCCCTGACAATGAGCTTCTTGATCCCAAGGTCTGCCGCGATCCTGAGACCGGCAATCAATCCCTCATACTCTGCAGTATTGTTTGTTGCTTGCTCCTTGGGAAAGTGCATTTGGACTACGTACTTGAGGTGCTCTCCGGTGGGTGCGATAAGCAGCACACCAGCGCCGGCGCCTTGCAGCGAAAAGGCACCATCAAAGTACATCAGCCACTCTTTGCTTGCTTCCTTGTCGGGGATGCTTGTTTCTGGAATTTCTTCATCTGGTGTTGGCGTCCATTCTGCTATAAATTCTGCCAATGCTCTGCTCTGGATAGTTGAAGTGCTTTCAAACTTGAGGCCAAAGCTTGACAGTTCCGGTGCCCACTCAACAATCCTGCCTGTCGCTTCTGGATTCTGCAGTATCCTCTTCAGCGGAAAGCGAGTGACAACTGTGATCTCATGTGCTTGGAAGTAATGGCGCAGCTTTCTCGAGGCCATGAGAAGGCCGAAAAGCAATTTCTGCACACCAGAGTACCTTGACCTAGCCCCCTGCAGAAGGGAACTGACAAAGTAAACTGGGCGCTGCACCATCTTCTTGTGTATCTCGTCGTGTATCTGCGCAAATCCATCTTTGTCGGGACCAGAGCTTGTCGGGGAAGCTCCCTGCTCGTCGCTGAATGCGCTTGCCGCGGTTGCTGGCTCATCATCTGCCTCCCTCTCTGCTACTAACGCAGCACTAACCACTTGATTGGTTGCCGCTATGTACAGCAGCAACTTCTCTTGTGGTTTAGGTGCGACAAGTATTGGAGGGGAGGACAGGTATCTCTTCAGGTCTTGCAGCGCAGCCTCCGCTTCCGGAGTCCATTTCATTGGACCTGCCTTTTTCAATAATTTGAAAAACGGCAGGGCGCGCTCAGCAGACCGAGAGATAAACCTGCTGAGAGCAGCCACGCAACCGGCAAGTTTTTGTACATCCTTGACGCGCTTTGGTGCTTCAATCTGCTCAATGGCCTTGATCTTGTCGGGATTGGCTTCAATTCCCCGCTGAGACACGAAGAACCCGAGAAGCTTGCCTGAGGGAACTCCAAACACACAATTCTCAGGGTTGAGCTTGAGGCTGATCTTGCGCAGATTTGCAAAGGTCTCGTCTAAATCTTGAATCAGGGTTGCTCTGTCCTTGCTCTTGACAACTATATCATCCATGTAGGCTTCCACATTTCTGTGTATTTGTGGCTCAAGAGCAACATGGACTACTCTTGCAAATGTCGAACCAGCATTTTTTAATCCGAAACGCATCCGTACGAAGCAGTACGTGCCACATGGAGTAATAAATGTGGTCTTCTCCTCATCCTCTTCTGCCATGAAGATCTGATGATATCCTGAGTATGCGTCAAGAAATGAAAGCAAACCACATCCGGCTGTGGAGTCGACAATCTGGTCAATGCGCGGCAAAGGAAATGGGTCTTTGGGACAAGCTTTGTTAACATCGGTGAAATCGATACAAAGTCTCCATTTCCCGTTTGCCTTGCGCACGACTACAGGATTGGCCAACCACGTGGGATGGAGCACCCCTCTGACAAGGCCTGCTGCTTCCAGTTTCTTGATCTCTGCTGTAATGAATTCTTGGCGCTCCACTGGCTGCTTCCTGACTTTCTGCTTGACGGGCCGCGCATGAGGACAAACGGCAAGGTGTTGCTCAATCACTTTCCTGGGAACACCGGGGATGTCAAACGGCTGCCATGCAAACACGTCGACATTCGCCCGCAGGAAAGTAACGAGCGCGCTTTCCTATTTAGGGTCGAGCGTGGCACTGATGGTGAAGGTACCACCAGTGTCGTCCTCCTTGGCGGGTACCTTCTTTGTCTCTGGCGGAGCTACCATCGTCTTCTTGAACTTGCCGGTGGAGCTCGATGGTGCGTCCTCAACGGTAGCGCAGCACTCCGAAGAGGTGCGCTTGTCGGAGTGGGCATCAGAAGTCTTGCCGGACTTGGTCTTCTTCCCCCCGGGAGCTTCAGCAGCAAGTGGATTGCGATCTGCCGTGGCTGCTGCTTCCCGGTAGATCTTGTCGGCACAGATAAGAGCATCCTTCTTGTCGCCAGGCACAGAAATGACGCTTATCGGGCCTGGCATCTTTAGCATGTTATATGCGTAGTGAGAGGCTGCCATGAACTTGGCGAGTGCTGGACGGCCAAGTATCCCATTGTAGGGCAATGGGATATCGGCAACGTCGAATGTGACCCTCTCAGTCCTGAAGTTTAGCTCGCTGCCAAATGTTACCGGCAGCGTGACCTTCCCCTTCGGCTTGCTCCTTCCCGGGTTGATTCCTTGGAATGTGCCGGTCTCTTCGAGCTCGCTGTCAGGGATTTGGAGTTTCTGGAGTACAGCGGAGGAGATCAGGTTCAAGCCGGCCCCGTCGTCAACTAACATCTTAGTGACCTTGAGGTTGCGGATAGTTGGTGAAACCAACATCGGCAGGCACCCGACGGCAGTTGTGCGATCAGGGTGGTCCTCAATGTCAAAGATGATAGGCGTGCTGGACCATTTCAGAAGCTTGCGCGATTCGACAGGTGGTTCCGCTGCATTGACTTCCCGCGCCCACTGCTTGAGTTGGCGGTGTGAAGTGTGCAGAGAAGCACCGCCGTCAACGCACAAGACCTCTGTGGCTTTCTGAAACTCCTGTTCACTGGTCTGAACATCATCCATGTCTTCGTCGTCGTCATCTTCATCGTTGTCGCGGCCGCGGGGAGGCATATCTCCTTGCCGCTGTTTGGCCTTGTCGCGGCGTCCTCCCCGTCCGGTGCGCTTCTTGCCGGATTCTCCAGCACCCCCTTGGGCCCTCTCCTTGTCACGCCGCTCGTACTCAGCTTTTTGCTGCTGGACAAGCTGCTCGACCTTCTTGCAGCTCTGGAGGTCATGGCCCTTGGTGCGGTGAATCTTGCAGTATCGGTTGTCGGAGCCGTCCTGCTTGTCGGCGGCCGCCACAGCCTGGCAGTGGGTACATGCGGCAACCTCCTTGCTGGAGCTACTGACCGTGGCTCGCTTGGCGCCGCCGTCGCTGCCGGACTGCTCAACGACTAGCACCTCTTTGTTCTGCTTCTTCCTGTTGTTGCGCCGCCGGTTTTTCTTGGCCAGGGCGGCATCCACGCTGTCAGATCCCCCTGCTCCAGTGCTTTCTCCGGGGAATTTCCTCCCTTCCTCAGCGCGTGCACACTTGTCGGCCAGGGCATATAGCTCGCTGACGTCCCGAATCTTGCACATCGCCATCTCCTCCCGCATCCTGCGGTTACGCACGTTCTGATGGAACACGCTGATTACCGCGGCAGGGTGGATATTTGGGATGTTGTGCTGTACACGGCTGAACCTCTGGATATACTTGTGCAGGGGCTCTCCTTCCTTCTGGACGAGCAGATGAAGATCACTCTCTTGGCCATGAGGTTTGTGGCCGCCTGTGAAGGCGCCGACAAACTGATGGCATAGATCAGCCCAGGAGGATACGGAGTTGTCCGGCAAGTGCATGAGCCAGGACCTGACGTTGGGCTTGAGCACCAACGGGAAGTAGTTGGCAAGGATCTTATCGTCCCGCCCCCCAGCAGCCTACACCGCGATGGTGTAGATGCTGAGGAACTCTGACGGATGCGACTTGCCGTCGTACTTCTCTGGTACATCTGGTTTGAAACTCTTCGTACTGGGCAACTGGACTTGCCGCAGCTCACGAGTGAACGCAGGGCAACCTACCGCGTACGGCAAGTCGCCTGGTTCCCCTGGTGCATGCATGTCAACAGAGGGCCCAGCGCGCTGGTCTGATTGACGCCGCGCTTCTCTCCGGCGCTCAATGCGATTACGAGCGTCTTCTTGTTGTCGTTCTTGGAGAACTCGGTGCTAATCGCGACGAGCTCGCTGATCTGACTACGCGGTGGAGTCGCTGTCGAGGTGGACCCGGCGAGTCAGCGATCTTGGCCTTCGGGGTGGAGAGTGCACAGTAGTTGCACCCCCAGCAGTCTTGTCGTCTCTGGCTCGTGCCTGGCTAGCTTGCCGCGGCTGAGACGCGCTCGGCTGCCGTGGAGTGTCGCCGTTGGCGAAGCCGATAAGACTCTGGATAGTGGCTCTCCAGTCGTCGATCTTGTTCGCCTCCGGAGGGTAGTCTAGGAGCAGCTGAGCCCGCGCCAGAGCTTCTGCTGTGGTGGCGGGCGGCGGTGGCGAACGGTGCGAGGAGCGGGATATGCTCGGACTTCTAACTACATTAGAAGGAGCAGTACCTCGTCCAGGCGACCGTGTCTCGCTCGCGCCAGCAGGCTGACGTGCATGGTGGTCCTAAGCGCTCCGAGATCCACCAACTCGATCTTGATCTAGCGAACGCATGGTACCGTGAGTACCATGACGCTGCCGGTGCCGCGCCTCCTGAGATGGGCGCGGTGCATGCACGGACGCCGAGGTCTTGGAGTGCGCCCGGTCATTGTGGGAGCCGGCTACGCCACCGGTGGGCAGCGCAGCCTTGTCCTGGGACCTGGCAGCACCGTGAGTTCCCTCGTCGACGCGTGTCCTTCCGCCGGCGCCTGCCCCACCAACCGTTCGCTCCGGCGCTGGCTGGCTCGGCGCGGACGGAGCAGCTGCCTCCGAAACTTTCTTCTTCGACGGCATGTTGATGAAGATGATGAAGATCTAGCTCGCGAGAACGCCGGATCTGGTTCACACAACTTCGACGCCCCCTACCTGGCGCGCCAGAGATGCCGGGGTGCTGATCCACGGGCACCTATGGGACCGGTGGACCGGGTCCCTTTCGGTTCGGCGGGGGCGGAGGTCGCGCAAAGAGCAGATCGAGGCGAAGCGTGCGGGCGATTTACCTAGGTTCGGGCCGCACGGATGCGTAAAACCCTACTCCTGCTTTGTGGTGTTGTATTGATTTCTAGCTCGGGAGTGCGGAGTGCTACAGTACACACCGGCGGCTAGCAAGACCGAGTGTGAGTGATCCAACTGGCTCACCCCCCCTCTTTCCCCCGCTGCACACGGGCCTCCTTTTATATGCTCAAGGGGTTACCGACAGGCGGCGACGGAGGTAAAGGGCAAAAATGGAAAGGTGTTGTGGTAGGTACAGCTACCTATTACAGTGTATCATACCTAACCCTGGCGGCAGGGGACAAGGGCATTAATTGCCCGTCTGTGTCGCCTAAACAGTACCGAAAGGGACCGCTAGGGACGCCACCGTTTGCCACGATGGTTATCTTGTCAGCGCCTGCTTGCCACCTCGCACCCCTAGCTACACGGCCTCCTGCCACGTGTGGTTGGGAGGGTCCTAGAGCGACACGTTGGCGGGTGTGCTGGAGCGCGGGCACGAAGTGGGGGTTTCCCGCGGCAAGCTCCTTGCCGTAGTCGTCGTCTTGTCGTGTTCGGGAGCTTGTCGCTCACCGGGCCTTGCCGGGACGCGTGGCGCGTCGCGGCAAGTTTTCTTGGTATGCCTTGGTTGGCCTTCCCGGCAAGCTCCTCTTGCCGGGGTCTTGTCTTCTTGACTTGGACCCTTTGTTCTTGAATGGCTCCAAAGGAACCATGGAGGATCTTGCCGGTCACCCGGCAAGCCTTGCCGCGGGATGCTGCGACTGCCCGTGCACAAGTTCGGGATACTAGGGTACCCCTACTCTAGTACACCGACAGCAGGAGTCTAATATAAGTATGTCAATATGCATATGCAGGCTTCGCTGCTGGCGTCCGGCGCACTAACTGCGGAGGTCGCCGTACTGAAGCAGGACCTCGAGGGGTCCAAGAAAGAGCTCAGCCATGCCAAGAGGCAGCTCAAGGAGAACAAGGGTAAGTAATACCCCGTCTATAGATATGTATATATAAAAAAGGACGCGATTGCAAAATGACAAGATCATTGTATGTTTGCCAGGGGCCATGACTGAGGTGGCGACCCTAAAGCAAGCGCTGGCCAAGGCCGAAGATACAGCGGCCAAGGAGCGCACCGAGCGAGAGAAGCAGGAGGCTCGGGTGGGCGAGGTGCGGCAAGAGCTCCAGGCTCTCGTGACAAAGCACGAGGCATTGGAGCTTGACTCGAAGACGCGAGAGTCTGAGCTTGCCAAGGCCGAGGCCCAGAAGGCCCTCCAAGAGATCGACGCAATGAAGAATATAGAGGCGGGTAAGGCTTTCTATATGCAAAGCAAGCATGTAAAAGTAAATTACCGCTTACTTACCCGGATCCGGAGCTCTTCAGGAGCATTCGCAGATTTGCCCCTCAGTGTGTCCGATGCCGCACAATTTTACCAGGCCGAGGACGGAAGCTTGACGGAGAAGCTGTTCTGGTCTCAGTATGCTGAGGCCGAACATTCGGTGCCGATGAGCGACCAGCTAAAGTAGATGGTCGAGCTACATAAGGCGGCCAATCAGGCCATGAAGGACTTTATAGTCCGGCTGTGGCCTGGCGACGCCCTTCCGAACAGCTTCTTCGGCCTGGTGAGGCGGCTTGTGGATGCCTGCCCACGGCTTGAGGTTGTCAAGCGATCCGTCTGCATTGAAGGTACACGCCGGGCTTTCGCCCATGTGAAATTGCAGTGGGTCAAGCTAGACGCCATGAAGCTGATCAAGGAGGGGCCGCCGGAGGGCAAGGAGCACCGTCACCCCGAGATGTACTACGAGGGTGTTCTGCCGGGTGCCCGTCTTATCGCGGATGAGTGTTCAAAAGATGTAATATTTGAGTAAACTTGCTCGTTTTATCCTGTATTTATGAAAACTTGTTTCATATGCGCTATGCAATGCTTGTTGGAATTTAAAATATTACCTTCTGTTTGGCTATTTATCCAATCTGAGAGATGGCTAGTCCTCGGCTTCTGCCCCCATGCCACGAGTGCTGGGGTGTTCGGGATAAACCTGAGCACTCTTGTTCCCATATTTGGGTCCTTCGAGGGAGGTGCTCAGCACAACGAACAAGGCAACCAGACTAATAATGCTTTATCACTCTCACTTAGCCATAGAATTCTATAATTTTAAATTTCGGCGAAGCCCCTGGTATTCGGAAGGCCAAATTCGGGGCGCGATACACGCCTTTAAGCCGGACAAGGCCGGCCCCTTGCCCGAAGCGGCATAAGTCCTTAGGGACTCGAAAAACCTCGCCGAACAGCGACCAGTCTCTCGCCTTATCATGACAGTCAGTTTTAGCTTTCTCTACTGAGGTGCTCAGCCCGGCAGAACCGGGGCACAATCGCAGTAGTTCTCCTAGCGCTACCTTAGACGATAGAGCGGAACGTAAGGTACCAAAACATAGGAGCCGGGCAAACCCAACATTTGACCAAAGACATGATTCGGAGCTGATGCATATAATGCTATAAGTTCGGGGTGCCGCACTTGTGAAAGTGTTCGGACTTTTCACACCGCATTGTGGGGTACGTAAGCCCCTGGTTTATTGGCCGTACCAGAGTGTACGGTTGCAAGGCGTCATTAATGAACACATAGATATATATATATATATATATATATATATATATAACAGGAATGCAATAATAGCTATAATGTCATGCATTGTTTATTGAAAAATTGCGTTAAAGCAGAGTGATACAGATAGTGCGATAAGAAGAGAGTAGGACTATGTCCCTCCCAAGGGCAAGCTGAGGAATGATATTAAATTGAATATTTCACTCATTACTATAATCAACCTGGGAATTCCGTGGTATAACGTAGCTGTCTGCCTCCCTGGTTGCTATATCATGTGTTCGGCAATAGTGCTGCCAGACAGTGTTTCCAGTGATTAAGGTCCTGAAAGAAAAAGAAAAATAACCGAACGGGAAGCCCCTAGTGCGGTTTAGGCCGCGTCTTGGGACGTGTCGTAGTTATGCCCCCTCCGCACCTGTGCCCATGGTATTTTTAATGCATAATTATGTACGCGTGGCACAAGTTTCTCCTCTGGGCTAGGATTGGGGTGGCCGCCGTATTGCTATGCGAGCTTAGATCGCGCCAGGCGGTCCATTTGCCGATTGCCCCGAGCGCGCTTGAAGGTCCCTGGGCTGTGAAGCGCCGAACTGGTTGATTGCCGTGAGAGGCTGCTTTGCGCTTCTGCTGCGAGGGCCGCAGTATGCTCCTATGTTCGGAGAGAGCGCTCTGTGTTTCCATTGACTGTAATAACTCCGCGAGGTCCTAGCATATTGAGCTTGAGGTATGCATAATGCGGTACCGCATTGAATCTAGGAAATGCGGTTCGCCCGAGCAGCGCGTGATAACCACTGCGGAACGGGACTATATCTAAGATTAACTCTTTGCTTCGGAAGTTATCTTGGAATCTGAAGACCACTTCCAGTGTAATTGAGCCTGTGCAATGGGCCTCTACACCTGGAATTACGCCCTTAAAGGTCGTTTTGGTGGGTTTGATCCTTGAGGGGTCTATACCCATTTTGCGCACTGTGTCCTGATAAAGCAGGTTCAGGCTGCTGCCGCCATCCACAAGGACTCGAGTGAGGTGAAATCCATCGATGATTGGGTCTAGGACCAGTGCGGCGAATCCACCATGACGGATACTAGTGGGGTGGTCCCTGCGATCGAAGGTGATCGGACAGGAGGACCAAGGGTTGAACTTTGGGGCGACTGGCTCCAACGCATATACGTCCCTCAGCGCACGCTTCCGCTCCCTCTTGGGGATGTGGGTTGCGTATATCACGTTCACCGTCCGCACTTGCAGGGAAACCTCTTCTGCCCTCCAGTGTGCGGCTGTCGGGGCTCCTCTTCGTCGTCGCTATGCGGCCCCTTGTCCTTGTTTTCGACAATTAACTTTCCGGCCTGCTTGAACACCCAACAATCCCTGTTGGTGTGATTGGCTAGCTTGTCTGGGGTGCCGTGTATTTGACACAAGCGATCGAGTATACGGTCCAAGCTGGACGGGCCCGGCGTACTTTGTTTGAATGGCTTTTTCTGTTGACCGGGTTTAGAGCCTTTAAATCCGGCGTTGACTGCCGTATCCTCAGTATTTTCACTGTTAATGCGGCGCTTATGCTTTTTGCGACGTGACCTGCTATTGCCGTCCTTGGTATCTGAGGTACCATGGTTCTTTGATATGTTATTACTGCGAGCCAGCCAGCTGTCTTCTCCCGCACAAAAGCGGGTCATGAGTGTCGTGAGAGCTGCCATAGATTTCGGCTTTTCCTGACCAAGGTGTCGGGCTAGCCACTCATCTCGGATGTTGTGCTTGAAAGCCGCTAAGGCCTCCACATCCGGATAGTCGACGGTTTGATTTTTCTTTGTAAGGAACCGAGTCCAGAATTGCCAGGCCGATTCTTCTGGCTGCTGAATTATGTGGCTCAAATCATCGGCGTGCCCTGAAAGTTGTCGAGGAATGCAGCTTCCAGATCATCCCAACAACTAATGGAGTCCGCTGGCAAGCTGTTAATCCAATGCCGCGCTGGTCCTTTGAGCTTTAGTGGGAGGTATTTGATGGCGTGTAAGTCATCGCCACGGGCCATGTGGATGTGGTGGAGGAAATCCTCAATCCATACTGCGGGATCTGTTGTGCCATCGTATGATTCAATATTTACAGGTTTGAAACCTTCTGGGAATTGATGTTCCATTACTTCGTCTATGAAGCATAAGGGGTGTGCGGCGCCTCTGTATTGGGCTATATCGTGACGCAGCTCGAATGGGTCTTGCCCGCTGTGTTCGGCCCTGCCGGATTTGCTTTTACTGTATCCAGCGTGATGTTTGTCGTCTCGCAGAGTGGTGTGCCCTCGTGATCCATAGATCAATCTTGAATGCTTTGCCTTGTCCTCCAATATGTCTCGCAGGTCTGGCATATCTCCCCATGCCTTTTTATTTGAATGGCGTTGGGGTGGAGGCTGAGCTTTTGGCTGGAATGCCTCTCTATCACGACCACGAGGTGGCCGATCAGCCGTATCATATGCTTCTTCCTCCAGTCGGGGTAGTAACCTGCGCCTTGGGTAGCTCTTGGAGGGGCGCTCGAGTTTATATTCCTCGACCGCGAGGACTTCAGTCCATTTGTCAGCTAGTAGATCTTGATCAGCTTGAAGCTGCTGCTGCTTTTTCTTTAGGCTATTTGCCGTGCCATAAGCCGGCGCTTGAAGCGCTCTTGTTCGACGAGATCCTTTGGGATGGTGAATTCATCATCGCCGAGGCTTGCCTCGTCTTCGGAGGGGGGGATGTAGTTGTCATCCTCCTCCTCTCCATCTGCCGCTCTCTCAGGAGAGCTGGCTCCTTCGTCCTCCTGCTCTAAATCTTGTTGGAGGGGATTGTTGTTGTCTTCGGCACTATCCGGAGTATTATTATCTCCTGTGCCGGTATCACCACTTTTGCTTTGGCGGGACTTAGAGCGGCGCCGCTGACGTCGGCACTTGGGTTGCTTCTTGGAGGGGTCATCCTCCGCTATCTCGTCGCCATTGCCTTCGTTGGGTGCATCCACCATGTATATGTCATATGACGAGGTGGCTTTCCAGTGCCCTATAGGTGATGGTTCGTGTTCGTCTCCTACATCGTTGTCCATACCGTCGATGTATTCGGAGTCGAAGTCGAGCATGTTGGTTAAATCATCGACAGTGGCTACGAAGTGGGTGGTGGGTGGGCGTCGAATTTCTTCGTCGTCCGCATCCCAATCATGTTGGCCATAATTGGGCCAGGGCTCTCCTGACAAAGAGAGAGACCTTAGTGAATTCAGAATGTCGCCGGAGGGAGAGTGTTGAAAGATATCCGTGGCAGTGAATTCCATGATCGGCGCCCAATCAGATTCGATTGGCAGGGGCGCGGATGGTTCAGAGTCCGGAAAAGAGTCCGGCACCTTGGAGTCACAGGCAGCGCAGAGGATTATGGTGGTGTTTGGCTCGATCGCCGTTGAGACTGCAGCCCCTGAGGCGGTGTCTAACCATCCGTCCTCGATTGGCGCAGTTGGCTCCGAGCTAAGGGTCGGAGCTGATGCGGGCGCGGCCTTTGGGGCACTGTTCGGTGGCAGAGCTAGGTCATACCCATCGCGACAGTGCGGCGCGCCCGGCTATGGCTCGAATCCGTCGAAGATCAAGTGTCCGCGGATGTCGGCCATGTAGTTCAAACTTCCAAATCTGACCTGATGGCCAGGGGCATAGCTTTCAATCTACTCCAGATGGCCAAGCGAATTAGCCCGCAGTGCAAAGCCAGTGAATACAAAGATCTGTCCAGGGAGAAAAGTCTCACCCTGGAGCGCATCGCTATCGATGATAGTAGGAGCCATCAAGCCTAACAGCGACGACACAGAGGAACTCTCATTGAAAGCACCAATGTCGGTGTCAAAACCGGAGGATCTCGGGTAGGGGGTCCCGAACTATGCATCTAGGCCGGATGGTAACAGGAAGCAGGGGACATGATGTTTTACCCAGGTTCGGGCCCTCTTGATGGAGGTAAAACCCTACGTCCTGCTTGATTAATATTGATGATATGGGTAGTACAAGAGTTGATCTACCACGATATCAGAGAGGCTAAACCCTAGAAGCTAGCCTATGGTATGATTGTATGTTATGGTTGTTGTCCTATGGACTAAAAACCCTTCGATTTATAGACACCAGAGAGGGTTAGGGTTACACAAGGTCGGTTACAAAGGAGGAGATATCCATATACGTATTGCCTAGCTTGCCTTCCACGCCAAGTAGAGTCCCATCCGGACACAAGACGAAGTCTTCAATCTTGTATCTTCATAGTCTAACAGTCCGGCCAGTGGAGATAGTCCGGCTGTCCAGAGACCCCCTAATCCAGGACTCCCTCAGCGGTGCTGGAGCTGCGCCCCGTTGTTGGCCCTAACGACCCACATGAACGGTTGTCGGTGGCGAGGAGGTCGTGGGCCAGCTCCTCCATTGGACTAGTCTGTGCTACGTCGTCCCGACGGGTGTGCCCCACATGTTGGTTTCCCTATTTTCCCGGCCATATTCGAGCGTCAGTGCTCCGCGTTGCGCATTAGGCCTTTCACTATGTAGGCCAAGCGAAACAACTTATTGTTTATTTGAGCCGTTCAAGTATAATCATGTGACGTTTGCTTATTTCTCATTCCTCTCCAACCCTCTTCTCCATCGATCATGTCGCCCTCCAGTCAAGTCCATCCTCCCGCATGCCTCATTTGAACATTCCGCCGAGTATCATTCGCATGTACCCACCCTAGTCCTCTTTCAATAGATCTCCGGACCCCGATATGATATCGAGAGGGAACGAGTGGGAGCACGTGATACCTAAGGCGGATTCAAAATTTTGAACTGGTGATCATAGCATCCGCAAATCATATATAAAGGGTATTCAATGTTCATTTCGTTTTTGAACGTACAATATACTCCCTCCTATCCTTTCTAGTTTACATATAAGTTTTATGTGTAGTCAAAGTATCTCTACTTTGATCAAAAAGGTATCAACATTCAACAACGCCCAATCAATATTGTTTGATTCGTACGTACTCCTAGATTTGTACTCGAGACGGCTTCCAATTTGACTATTGACAAGATTAATAGTACATGAGACGTATAATGTGAAAATTATATCATTGGAAACTCCTTTCACATACGAATTTGACCGCATGCTTTGTGTAAGTTGCATGTCATATATTATTACTTTAACATTTGGTCAAAGTTAGCCTCGAAAAACGCATTAGACCCTGTATGCTTTGTGTAAGTTGCATGTCATATATTATTACTCTAACATTTGTGTAAGTTGCATGTCATATATCATTACTCTAACATTTGGTCAAAGTAGTATAGTGGAAGTGGATCCTCTGACGTAGGTATCCCTGCCTTACCCTCCCTTTCGGTCACTTACTGGCGGACCCCATGCTTGCTAGGCCCCGCATGTCAATTACTCAATGGGTTCGGCCATGTCAGGGGATCATCATCCATAGTATACTCCCTCTATTTTTATTTACTCCGCATAAAACGGAGGGAGTGGTGGTATAAAAAATGACACGGGCGAGGGAGGGGGAGGGGTGTCAGTTTGCTCTCAACTGCGGTCACACAAGCGAGCGAAAACGCAAGACGAAGCGCGTTCCATTCGGTGAGCGACGTGGAGGGTCCAGTGTGCCAGGCTGCAATGCGAACGCGACAAGAGCGATGTACAGTCAAAACCGATTGACCAGTCGTCACCTGAACCACTATTCACACCAGAACCTTCACTGCTCAGCCTACGCCAGCCACTACCCTAAAACCACACCAAATCTCTAGCTCATTCCCCCACCTTTTGATCCCCTAGCCCGCATCAAGCGTCCCCTAGTTCACCAGAAAGCCATGGTGCGCTGCAAGATCACTTACTACAAGATGCTGACACTGGAGCGCCGCGCAGAAATCGCGGCGGCGGTCGGCGCCACAGACCTCCGTTCCCAAGCTCGCTTTGCGGCGAGCCAATCCCCGAGTTCTTTGGAGCCAAGCTACGAGGAGGAGGAAGCCGATCCAATGTTCATGGCTGAGGTCGCGGCGCAGAAGGCCCCCGATGGGTATCAGACGATGGACGTCGACTTCGTGCCGACGTCCAAGTCCCCCATGGTGCAGGCGGACCAGCGGTTCAACATGGCGATACTAAAGGAGGACCGGGAGGCAGAGGCTCGACTCGACGCAGAGCGCGCGGATGCCGCTCTCATCGACGCCCTCCTGCAGGCGGAACCGGACGTCCTGGACTTGAACCGGGCGGCGGAGGCTCAACTTGAGGCGGAGTGCGCGGATGCCGCTGCCATTGAGGCCCTCTTGCACGCAGAACCGGACGTCCTCGACTTGAACCGGGGTGTGCTCTCGTCCGTGCAGAGCGCCCACACGCTCCGCTTGAACGAGTAGCTGGAGGCCCAGGACAACCCCGATGTGGAGACACACGTCGGCAGCGACGGCTGGTTCGCGCCGGCAGCCAAATACGATGAGGCCGTCTCTTTCCGCGAGCAGTGATAGTTTTTCTTTATGTTGTTGTTTTTATAGATCTTTTGCTGTGTAAAAACATATATTTGTTATGCAAGTCTCCTGACTTGGGTTAGTCTACCATTTCAGGCGGTTGGATGAATATCCTACGTCTCCTACCTTCTTTCCTTCTTCCTCACCTCTTCTTGTTCCCCAACAGACCACCGCACGGGCCGTACGGATACTCCCCAACATGCGGTTGGATAAACATACTCTATGAACGAAAATTATGTGTCAGCGATAGGATGGTTGAGTTTGGTTTGTTCACATGCGAAAGTGATACATCTCCAACGTATCTATAATTTTTGATTGCTCCATGCTATATTATCTACTGTTTTGAATGTTTATGGGCTTCATTATACACTTTTATATCACTTTTTGTGACTAATCTATTAACCCAGAGCCCAGTGCCAGTTTCTGTTTTTACCTTGTTTCAGAATATGCTAAAAAGGAAAACCAAACGGAGTCCAACTGAGCTCAAACTTCGCAGAACTTATTTTTGGATCAGAAGAAGCCCAGAAGACTTGGAGTGCACGTCAGGGGATCTACGAGGTGGCCACGATGCAGGGGCGCGCCCCCCCCCCCCCCCCCCCGGGGGCCCCCCCCCCCCCCCTGGGCCCCCCCCCGCCCCCCCCATGTACTTCTTCCGCCAATATATCTCCATATACCCTAAAACGATCAGGGAGCACAATAGATCAGGAGTTCCGCCACCAGAAGCCTCCGTAGCCACCAAAAACAAATCTAGACCCATTCCGGCACCCTGCCGGAGGGGGAAATCCCTCTCCGGTAGCCATCTTCATCATCCCGGTGCTCTCCATGACGAGGAGGGAGTAGTTCTCCCTCGGGGCTGAGGGTATGTACTAGTAGCTATGTGTTTGATCTCTCTCTCTCGTGTTCTTGAGGTGATACGATCTTGATGTATCGCGAGCTTTGCTATTATAGTTGGATCTTATGATGTTTTCTCCCCCTCTACTCTCTTGTAATGGATTGAGTTTTCCCTTTGAAGTTATCTTATCGGACTGTGTCTTTAAAGATTTGAGAACACTTGATGTATGTCTTGCCATGCGTATCTGTGGTGACAATGGGATACCACGTGATTCACTTGATGTATGTTTTGGTGATCAACTTGCGGGTTCCACCCATGAACCTATGCATAGGGGTTGGCACACGTTTTTGTTGTGATTCTCCGGTAGAAACTTTGGGGCACTCTTTGAGGTTCTATGTGTTGGTTGAATAGATGAATCTGAGATTGTGTGATGCATATCGTATAATCATACCCACGGATACTTGAGGTGACATTAGGGTTTTGGTTGATTTGTGTCTTAAGGTGTTATTCTAGTACGAACTCTAGGGCTGTTTGTGACACTTATAGGAATATCCCAACGGATTTTCAGAGCACGGTGGTGGATTTGTTTTATAGAAACTATTGATCTCTCATGCTGCACTTAGATTATTTTGAGAGTTTTAAATAGCATGGTAATTTGCTTAAATAATCCTAGTATGCTAGGCATCCAAGAATAGTAAAAACTTTCATATAGAGTATTGAATACTAAGAGAAGTTTGATGCTTGATGATTGTTTTGAGATATGGAGATGGTGATATTAGAGTCATGCTAGTTGAGTAGTTGTGAATTTGACAAATACTTGTGTTCAAGTTTGTGATTCCCGTAGCATGCACATATGGTGAACCGTTATGTGATGAAGTCGGAGCATGATTTATTTATTGATTGTCCTCCTTATGAGTGGCGGTCGGGGACGAGTGATGGTCTTTTCCTACCAATCTATCCCCCTAGGAGCATGCGCGTGGTACTTTTGTTTCGATAACTAATAGATTTTTGCAATAAGTATGTGAGTTCTTTATGACTAATGTTGAGTCCATTTATTATACGCACTCTCACCCTTCCACCATTGCTAGCCTCTCCAATACCGCGCACCTTTCGCCGGTATCATACACCTACCATATCCTTCCTCAAAACAACCACCATACCTACCTATCATGGCATTTCCATAGCCATTCCGAGATATATTGCCACGCAACTTTCCACCCTTCCGTTTATTATGACATGCTCCATCATTATAATATTGCTATGCATGATCATGTAGTTGACACTGTATTTGCGGCAAAGCCACCGTTCATAATTCTTTCATACATGTCACTCATGAGTCATTGCACATCCTGGTACACCGCCGGAGGCATTCATATAGAGTCATATTTTGTTCTAAGAATTGAGTTGTAATTCTTGAGTTGTAAGTAAATAAAAGTGTGATGATCATCATTATTAGAGCACCGTCCCAGTGAGGAAAGGATGATGGAGACTATGATTCCCCCACAAGTCGGGATGAGACTCCGTACGAAAAAAAGAGGCCAAAGAAGCCCAAATAAAAAAAGAGGCCATAAAAAAGAGAAGGCCCAAATAAAAAATAAAATAAATAAAAATAAAAAATGAGAGAAAAAGAGAGAAGGGGCAACGCTAATATCCTTTTACCACACTTGTGCTTCAAAGTAGCACCATAATCTTCATGATAGAGAGTCTCCTATGTAGTCACTTTCATATACTAGTGGGAATCTTTCATTATAGAACTTGGCTTGTATATTCCAATGATGAGCTTCCTCAAAATGACCTAGGTCTTCGTGAGCAAGCAAGTTGGATGCACACCCACTTAGTTTCTTTTGGTGATCTTTCATACACTTATAGCTCTAGTGCATCCGTTGCATGGCAATCCCTACTCACTCACATTGATATCTTTTAATGGGCATCTCCATAGCCCGTTGATACGCCTAGTTGATGTGAGACTATCTTCTCCTTTTTTGTCTTCTCCACAACCACCATTATGTTCCACCTATAGTGCTATGTCCATGGCTCACGCTCATGTATTGCGTGAAATTGAAAGAGTTTAAGAACATTAAAAGTATGAAACAATTGCTTGGCTTGTCATCGGGGTTGTGCATGATTTAAATATTTTGTGTGGTGAAGATGGAGCATAGCCAAACTATATGATTTTGTAGGGATAGCTCTCTTTGGCCATGTTATTTTGAGAAGACATGATTACTTTGTTAGTATGCTTGAAGTATTATTATTTTTGTGTCAATATGAACTTTTATCTTGAATCTTTTGGATCTGAATATTCATCCCACAAGTAAGAAGAATTACATTGAAATTGTGCCAAGTAGCACTCCGCATCAAAAATTCTATTTTTATCATTTACCTACTAGAGGACGAGCAGGAATTAAGTTTGGGCATGCTGATACGTCTCGAACGTATCTACAATTTTTGATTGCTCCATGCTATATTATCCACTGTTTTGAATGTTTATGGGCTTTATTATACACTTTTATATCATTTTTAGGGACTAACCTACTAACCCAGAGCCCAGTGCCAGTTTCTGTTTTTACCTTGTTTTAGAATATCGCAGAAATGGAAAACCAGATGGTGTCCAATTGACCTGAAACTTCACGGAACTTATTTTTGGATCAGAAGAAGCCCAGAAGACTTGGAGTGCACATCAGGGGATCTACGAGCAGGCCACGAGGCAGGGGGCACGCCCACCCCCCTGGGCACGCCCTCCACCCTCGTGGGCCCCTTGTGGCTCCCCTGACGTACTTCTTTCGCCTATATATCTCCATATACCCTAAAACGACCAGGGAGCACAATAGATCGGGAGTTCCGCCACCAGAAGCCTCCGTAGCCACCAAAAACAAATCTAGACCCGTTCCGGCACCCTGCCGGAGGGGGAAATCCCTCTCCGGTGGCCATCTTCATCATCCCGGCGCTCTCCATGATGAGGATGGAGTAGTTCTCCCTCGGGGCTGAGGGTATGTACTAGTAGCTATGTGTTTGATCTCTCTCTCTCTCTTTGTGTTCTTGAGGTGATACGATCTTGATGTATCGCGAGCTTTGCTATTATAGTTGGATCTTATGATGTTTTCTCCCCCCTCTACTCTCTTGTAATGGATTGAGTTTTCCCTTTGAAGTTATCTTATCGGATTGAGTCTTTAAAGATTTGAGAACACTTGATGTATGTCTTGCCATGTGTATCTGTGGTGACAATGGGATACCACGTGATTCACTTGATGTATGTTTTGGTGATCAACTTGCGGGTTCCGCCCATGAACCTATGCATAGGGGTTGGCACATGTTTTCATCGTGATTCTCCGGTAGAAACTTTGGGGCACTCTTTGAGGTTCTATGTGTTGGTTGAATAGATGAATCTGAGATTGTGTGATGCATATCATATAATCATACCCACGGATACTTGAGGTGACATTGGAGTATCTAGGTGACATTAGGGTTTTGGTTGATTTGTGTCTTAAGGTGTTATTCTAGTATGAACTCTAGGGCTATTTGTGACACTTATAGGAATAGCCCAGCGGATTTTTGGAGCACGGTGGTGGATTTGTTTTATAGAAACTATTGATCTCTCATGCTTCACTTAGATTATTTTGAGAGTTTTAAATAGCATGGTAATTTTCTTAAATAATCCTAATACGCTAGGCATCCAGGAATAGTAAAAACTTTCATATAAAGTATTGAATACTAAGAGAAGTTTGATGCTTGATGATTGTTTTGAGATATGGAGATGGTGATATTAGAGTCATGCTAGTTGAGTAGTTGTGAATTTGAGAAATACTTGTGTTGAAGTTTGTGATTCTCGTAGCATGCACGTATGGTGAACCGTTATGTGATGAAGTCGGTGCATGATTTATTTATTGATTGTCCTCCTTATGAGTGGCGGTCGGGGACGAGCGATGGTCTTTTCCTACCAATCTATCCCCCTAGGAGCATGCGCGTAGTACTTTTGTTTCGATAACTAATAAATTTTTGCAATAAGTATGTGAGTTCTTTATGAATAATGTTGAGTCCATGGATTATACGCACACTCACCCTTCCACCATTGCTAGCCTCTCCAAAACCGCGCACCTTTCGCCGGTATCATACACCTACCATATCCTTCCTCAAAACAGCCACCATACCTACCTATCATGGCATTTCCATAGCCATTCCGAGATATATTGCCATGCAACTTTCCACCGTTCCGTTTATTATGACACGCTCCATCATTATCATATTGCTATGCATGATCATGTAGTTGACACTATATTTGTAGCAAAGCCACCGTTCATAATTCTTTCATACATGTCACTCATGAGTCATTGCACATCCCGGCACACCGCCGGAGGCATTCATATAGAGTCATATTTTGTTCTAAGAATCAAGTTGTAATTCTTGAGTTGTAAGTAAATAAAAGTGTGATGATCATCATTATTAGAGCACTGTCCCAGTGAGGAAAGGATGATGGAGACTATGATTCCCCCACAAGTCGGGATGAGACTCCGGACGAAAAAAAGAGGCCAAAGAAGCCCAAATAAAAAAAGAGGCCATAAAAAAAGAGAAGGCCCAAATAAAAAATAAAATAAATAAAAATAAAAAATGAGAGAAAAAGAGAGAAGGGGCAACGCTAATATCCTTTTACCACACTTGTGCTTCAAAGTAGCACCATAATCTTCATGACAGAGAGTCTCCTATGTTGTCACTTTCATATACTAGTGGGAATCTTTCATTATAGAACTTGGCTTGTATATTCCAATGATGGGCTTCCTTAAAATGCCCTAGGTCTTCGTGAGCAAGCAAGTTGGATGCACACCCACTTAGTTTCTTTTGTTGAGCTTTCATACACTTATAGCTCTAGTGCATCCATTGCATGGCAATTCCTACTCACTCACATTGATATCTATTAATGGGCATCTCCATAGCCTGTTGATACGCCTAGTTGATGTGAGACTATCTTCTCCTTTTTTTTCTTCTCCACAACCACCATTATATTCCACCTATAGTGCTATGTCCATGGCTCACGCTCATGTATTGCGTGAAGATTGAAAAAGTTAGAGAACATTAAAAGTATGAAACAATTGCTTGGCTTGTCATCGGGGTTGTGCATGATTTAAATATTTTTTGTAGTGAAGATGGAGCATAGCCAGACAATATGATTTTGTAGGGATAGCTTTCTTTGGCCATGTTATTTTGAGAAGACATGATTACTTTGTTAGTATGCTTGAAGTATTATTATTTTTGTGTCAATATGAACTTTTATCTTGAATCTTTCAGATCTGAATATTCATGCCACAATTAAGAAGAATTACATTGAAATTGTGCCGAGTAGCACTCCGCATCAAAAATTCTGTTTTTATCATTTACCTACTCGAGGACGAGCAGGAATTAAGCTTGGGGATGCTGATACGTCTCCGATGTATCTACAATTTTGATTGCTCCATGCTATATTATCCACTGTTTTGAATGTTTATGGGCTTTATTATATAGTTTTATATCATTTTTTGGGACTAACCTATTAACCTAGAACCCAGTGCCAGGTTCTGTTTTTACCTTGTTTTAGAATATCGCAGAAATGGAAAACCAAACGGACTCCAATTGACCTGAAACTTCACGGAACTTATTTTTGGATCAGAAGAAGTCCAGAAGACTTGGAGTGCACATCAGGGGATCTACGAGGAGGCCACGAGGCAGGGGGCGCGCTGTAAGTGCATCTAGTGCCACCCCTGCTTGGTTTTGGAGTATTGACGACAAACCTAGTTGAGGGACTAATGTGTTTGTGAGAATTGCAGGATAACACAGGTAGAAGTCCCTAATTGGTTCGGTTTTCCTACCAGAGATGACCCCTAAAAAGGTATGAAGACATTGAAGTCAAAGGTGGTATGTGAAGACATTCAAATTGAAGACTATAACAAGAGAAGACATCGCGTGAAGACTATGGAGTGCGAAGACTTAGCAGTTTCGTCGTTCTGTGTTTTTCTTTGTTGAGTCATAGGAACCACCGCACTGTTAAGTGGGGTCCAAGTGAACCAGTCAGAATGACTGAAGTGATGCTTAACCAAAATCCTATGTCTTCGAGTGAAGACTATGAGAGCAAATCTTGTCCAGAGTTGGATAAGTAAGCTTTGCTTGTAGCCCAAGTAAAGTTGCCGTGTGTGTTTGAAATCTGATCGTTGGAACACGTGTCAGTTCCTTAGTGACCGAGGGTCATTTGGGACAAATCAGGTCGGGTTGCCTAGAGGCTATAAATAGCCCACCCCCTACAACCATAAACGGTTGGCTGCTCAGAGTTAGTATACGGCTTTTGTCGTTTGAGAGCAACCCACCTCGAAGCCTTTGAGAGAGAATTCCTTGCGAGGATAAAGCCCTAACCACCCAAAGCCAAAGAGAGTTAGGCATCACTAAAGTCTTCCTGTCTGTGTGATCTGAAGACTTATTACACTTGAGGACTGTTAATCCTCCAGCCGGTTAGGCGTCGTGTTCTGAGCATCCAAGAGTCATTGTGGATCGCCGGTGAACGAAGTCTGTGAAGGTTTGGAAGTCTACCTTGAAGACTTACCAGAGTGATTGGGCAAGGACTGGGTGTCCTCAGCTCAAGGGGAATAAGGTGAAGACGTGGTCTTCTGAGTTGAATCTCAGCCTCCCTAACTAGACGTACAGTTGTCACAGCAACTGGAACTGGTCCAACAAATCATTGTCTTCAATGAGTCACTGGTTTCATCCTTCCCATTCCTTTACTTACTGTTGGCCCTGGTGAAGTCATTGCATGATTGCACTATCTTTTGTCTTCATTGAGTGAATGCTTGTTCTGATTCGCTTCACTATATCTTCCTACCTGATCTTTACTGCCTAGTTGCTATTAGTCATTGTGCTTTCACTTCATTGAATACTTGACTAAGGTTTGCCTAGTGTAGTCTACCTTCCGCTGCATGGTAATAGGTTTATTTCTATCGTTTGTCTTCGAAACTTCCATGTTCTAAAGACTTTCATAAAAATTGCCTATTCACCCCCCCTCTAGTCGATCACTAGCACTTTCAATTGGTATCAGAGCGAGGTACTCCCTTGTTCTGTGTGATTCGGTTTAACCACCTGGAGTTTTAGCTATGTCGACTGCAGGGATAATCAAAGTCTCCGATGCGTGCCCAGTCTTTGATGGAACTGAATATCCCTACTGGAAGAATAAGATGTGCATGCATCTTGAAGACATTGATGTCGACCTATGGTTTGTCGTCAAGAATGGCGTTCCCAAGGCTGGTGAAGGTGTCGCCGCTGCTGATGTCAAGAAGTTCGTTCAAATGGACTCCACTGCCAAGAACATCATCTGTGGTCATCTGACCAAACAATAGTATGGCCGCGTGAGTGCTTTGGAAACATCTAAGCTAGTCTGGGACTGGCTCTCCAAGATCAACGGAGGCGTCTCAACCCAGAGAGATCAGAGAATCGGTGTCCTTCACAACCGCTTCAAGAGAAATGACAATGAGAATGTTCAGCTCACGTTTGATCGACTCACTGACATCACAAATGAGCTTCAAGCCCTCGGCGCCACTGAGATCACCAAGCATGAAGTTGTCAAGACACTCCTGAGATCACTGGACAGCTCGTTTGACACCCTAGCCCTGATGATTCAAGAACGTCCTGACTTCAAAACACTCGATCCGTCTGACATACTTGAGAGGCTCAACACACACGAGTTTCAGCTTTCTGAGAAAAGAGACATCTACGGTCCCAACTATGGGAGAACTCGTGCCTTGAAGGCAAAAGCTGTCTCCTCATCTGAAGAAGAGTTTCACAGCAGTTCTGATGATCCTGAAGACATTGGAAAGGAGTTTGCTATGCTTGTGAAGAAGTTCCAAAAATTCACCAAGAAGAAAGGCTTCAGAAAGTCCTCACGATCAAGCTCAAGGAATGATGAAGCTTCTGCTCATGACTACAAGAATAGAACATGCCACAAGTGTAAGAAACCTGGCCACTACATCTCTGAGTGTCCGCAATGGGACAATGAGAACAAGAAGAAAAAGAAGAGCAAGGAGTATGATTCTGACGACAAGAAGAAGAAGAAATACTCAAAGTCTTCTTCCAAGTCCTCCTCAAAGTCTTCATCACACAAGAAGAGCTCATCTGGCAAGGCACGTGCGTTTGTTGGCAAGGAAATGGATTCAGAGGAGGAGTCCGCTTCCGAGGAGGCGGAGGTGGAGTCTTAGGAGGAGTCCGATTCTGGCGTTGCGAGTCTGGCTACGGCATACGTTGCCAAGTCCATCTTCAACACTGAAGACAATGACTCTGTCACCAACACTGATGCAAATGACAAGGACTACTCTGCTCCTACCTACTGCTTCATGGCACGCGGTGCCAAGGTAAACACACGCAATACTCACTATCAAAATTCCAGTGAAGATGACTCTGATTGTGGTTCCAAACCCAGCTACAAAACACTTGCTAAAATTGCAACTGAACAACAGAAAGCTATGGAACATATTCAAAAACTGTTAGACAAAAGCAATGACCTGTTAGACACTGAAATGACTCGATCTCAGTCCTTAATTGAAGACATAAAAAATCTTCGAGTTAAGTATGAGGAACTTGAAAGTCGTCATGAAACGCTCTCAACAACTCATGAAAAGCTTTCCTATGATTATCTTCAAAGGAAGCAAGATCTTGAGAAATTGAGAGCGGCTCATGAAGATCTTCAAAAGGAAAACGAGTCACTTCGCGCCAAATAGACCAGTTCTGCTCAGGAAGGATTTGAACCACCATGTCTTAAATGTATTGAGCGTGACAATGCTACTTCTGTTGCTGGTTGTTCTACTGCTGCTACTATCGCAATATCTTCAACTGCTGATGTGCCAACTAACCCCTCTGCTGAGGATGCCACTGCTATTGCTGATGAGAATGCTAGGTTGAAGACATTGCTTGAAACAGGGATGTTCAAAAGCCTCAAAGGGCATCAGACACTATGTGATGTCCTCAAAAGGCAGATCCTGAACCGAAACCCTAGGAAAGAGGGTGTTGGGTTCGAAAGGAAAATGAATGTTGATGGCTCTTACTGGAAACCTGAGCAGTACCCCAAAACCACATGGGTTGCTGCAAAGGGTCCTTCAGTGGATCCATCCACCCTATCTGGCTTCACTTGTGCTAATCCCACTGTTATTGATGAATCCTTTGATGCAAACTATAAACTTTTTAAGAATCAGAAGGGTGAAGTGTTTGCCAAGTATATTGGTACTAACTGCAGGAATGGATGGCCTATGAAGAAGGTCTGGGTGCCGAAAAGGTGTTTGGAGAATCTTCCTGTGAATGTCATCATGACACCACAAGTGAAGAAGACAAACCCCAGACCACATGCTTCCTACGGTCCAAAGGCTTCATATAGACAGAGGACTCACCTGAGTCGCACTAACGCAAATGTTTTGCAGGGAAGCCATACTCAGGCCTATGAATATGAGCGTGTTTCATCAAACCGCCATGTTCATAAGACCAAGAACTATTCTGGTTATTCTTATGAGTACTATTGTCCCCCTGCAATATTTTTGGCTAGGGCTCCAAAGCCAAAGTTCTCAGATGCTGCACTTAGACTCATTGCTTCAAAGCCACCCTTGAAGATGTGGGTGGCTAAGAAAGCTTAACTCTCTTTTGCAGGGAAAGGTCTCCAGCCGAAAAGCAAAATCGTCTGAAGCTATTGTTGGGGACCTTAAACATCTTGTAGGGCGCAAGATCAAATGCCGAAATGGTCTTATTATGTATTTTGTTCCTGGGTCGCTTGCTACTTGCCCTATCAGCCCTAACCTAGATCTAAGCTTTCATAATCCACTTGCTCGTCAAATGTTTTTTCTTCACAACTCTCTTCGTGAAGCCTATCCCCCCAACTGCACTGTAGGGTACGACACCTGCTGCTTCAGAATGGCTTATTGATAGTGGGTGTACTAATCACATGACTGGCAAGCGAAGTCTTCTTATGGACTCAACCTTACGTCCATATGACAAAAGTCACATCACATTTGCTGACACTGGTAAAAGTAAGGTATTGGGTCTAGGTAGAGTTGCAATCTCAAAGGATCAACACATGGATAAAGTCGTGCTTGTTGAATCCCTCGGTTTCAACTTAATGTATGTCTCAATGCTTTGCGATTTAAACATGGTTGTGATGTTTGGAAAATACCGTTGCCTTGTTCTAATGGAATCTGACAAGTCTCTAGTGTTTGAAGGGTATCGGAAAGATGATTTGTACATGGTAGATTTCTCAGAAGGACCACAACTTGCCATGTGTCTTCTAGAAAAAGCTTCAGAATGCTGGCTCTGGCATCGGAGGCTAGGGCATGCTAGCATGAGGAACTTGCACACTCTTGCAAGAAAGAAGCATGTCATAGGCATCGAGGGCGTCAAGTTCAAGAAGGATCACTTATGCGGTGCCTGTGAAGCAGGAAAGATGACGAGGGCCAAGCATCCCTCGAAGACAATCATGACAACGACTCAACCCTTCGAACTACTCCACATGGACCTTTTCGGTCCCACTCATTACTCAACTCTTACTACTACTGCTTGTCTCTATGGCTTTGTCATTGTTGATGATTATTCAAGATATACTTGGGTGCATATAATCCTCTACAAGACTGAAGTGCAGGATGTCTTCAGACGCTTCGCCAATCGAGCCATGAACAACTATGGCGTCAAGATAAAGCACACCAGAAGTGGCAATGGCACTGAATTCAAGAACACTGGGCTAGATACATATCTTGATACTTTGGGTATCACACATGAATTATCAGCTCCGTACACGCCATAGCAGAATGGCATCGTCGAATGCAAGAACAGAGCACTTATTGAGATGGCTCGGACGTTGCTTGATGAATACAAGACTCCAAGAAAATTCTGGCCTGAAGCCATTGATACTGCATGCCATATCATCAACCGTGTTTATCTTCACAAGCTTCTGAACAAGACATCCTATGAGCTCCTTACTAGCAAGAAGGCAAATGTCAGTTACTTTAGAGTATTTGGTGTTAGGTGCTGGATCAAGGATCCACATCACACTTCAAAATTTGCACCAAAAGCACATGAAGGTTTTATGCTTGGATATGGAAAGGATTCGCACTCCTACAGAGTCTTCAACCTCTTTCACTATGAAGTGGTTGAAACTGTGGATGTGTGGTTTGATGAGACTAACGGCTCGCAAAGAGAGCAACTGCCAAATGTGCTAGATGAAGTTCCATCCAGTGAATCAATCAAACTTATGGGAACTGGAGAAATCATACCATCTGAAGCTCAACCCGAAGAGGAACTTATCATCTCCGCACCTGATCAACCTGAAGACAATGCTCAGCTTGAAGACAATCCTTCTAACGATGAAAATGGCAATCCCTACTCACTCACATTGATATCTATTAATGGGCATCTCCATAGCCTGTTGATACGCCTAGTTGATGTGAGACTATCTTCTCCTTTTTTTTCTTCTCCACAACCACCATTATATTCCACCTATAGTGCTATGTCCATGGCTCACGCTCATGTATTGCGTGAAGATTGAAAAAGGTAGAGAACATTAAAATTATGAAACAATTGCTTGGCTTGTCATCGGGGTTGTGCATGATTTAAATATTTTGTGTAGTGAAGATGGAGCATAGGCATACAATATGATTTTGTAGGGATAGCTTTCTTTGGCCATGTTATTTTGAGAAGACATGATTACTTTGTTAGTATGCTTGAAGTATTATTATTTTTGTGTCAATATGAACTTTTATCTTGAATCTTTCAGATCTGAATATTCATGCCACAATTAAGAAGAATTACATTGAAATTGTGCCAAGTTGCAATCCGCATCAAAAATTCTGTTTTCATCATTTACCTACTCAAGGACGAGCAGGAATTAAGCTTGGGGATGCTGATACATCTCCGACGTATCTACAATTTTGATTGCTCCATGCTATATTATCCACTGTTTTGAATGTTTATGGGCTTTATTATACAGTTTTATATCATTTTTTGGGACTAACCTATTAACCTAGAACCCAGTGCCAGTTTCTGTTTTTACCTTGTTTTAGAATATCGCAGAAATGGAAAACCAAACGGACTCCAATTGACCTGAAACTTCACGGAACTTATTTTTGGATCAGAAGAAGTCCAGAAGACTTGGAGTGCACATCAGGGGATCTACGAGGAGGCCACGAGGCAGGGGGCGCGCTGTAAGTGCATCTAGTGCCACCCCTGCTTGGTTTTGGAGTATTCACGACAAACCTAGTTGAGGGACTAATGTGTTTGTGAGAATTGCAGGATAACACAGGTAGAAGTCCCTAATTGGTTCGGTTTTCCTACCAGAGATGACCCCTAAAAAGGTATGAAGACATTGAAGTCAAAGGTGGTATGTGAAGACATTCA